>NC_091345.1:1732975-1800475 GCF_038502225.1 Cherax quadricarinatus | reverse complement strand
ACCATACCCCCGGCCGGGATTGAACCCGCGGGTTCAATCCCGGCCGGGGGTATGGTTTATATATATATATGCCGTGAAGGTCTTGTAGATGTCCTCTGAACCAAGATTCCATGATGTTGCAGTGTCTGACAAGTTGTGCAAGAAAGGTATAAAATACCGACAATATGAAAGTTAAGACACATGTGCAACATCTGGATATCTTTATTGTAGACGTTTCGCCATCCAGTGGCTTTATCAATACAGATTCTAGGACATAATAGGAAGACATCTACAAGACCTTCTTCACGGCTGCTGCAACTAACCCATCTCTTTGGGAAGGACCTACTTCCACCGGGGAATCCCGCCTACCAGTGACTTTGCCCTCGTCTGCTGCCCGTCCCTATCCACTGTCGCCTATATAACCGCCAGTCTTCTTGTCTTTGCTCCAGATTCTCCTCCACCACGATGCTGTGAACACTAACTCCAAGGCCGAGGGACTGATTACCTCATCTTTTGTATATAGTTCTACTGTCTTCCTATTATGTCCTAGAATCTGTATTGATAAAGCCATTGGATGGCGAAACGTCTACAATAAAGATATCCAGATGTTGCACATGTGTCTTAACTTTCATATTGTCGGTATTTTATACCTTTCTTGCACAACTAGCGTCTACCTGTAGACAGGGATCTTCCTCCAATAACTAGCGTCTACCTGTAGACAGGGATCTTCCTCCAATAACTAGCGTCTACCTGTAGACAGGGATCTTCCTACAATAACTAGCGTCTACCTGTAGACAGGGATCTTCCTCCAATAACTAGCGTCTACCTGTAGACAGGGATCTTCCTCCAATAACTAGCGTCTACCCTGGTTGACTAGGCCAGCAGCTGAGATGATAATAAAGAAAACAATACTGGTTACATAAGGGTTAGATAAGTATATCATTGAAGAAAGACAAAGGTTGGTATTCTGTTTCACTGTCATTACTGGTAACTTGGTAAATTAGTAACAATAAACAGAAATACTCCTGGTAGATCACCTTACCTGATCAGGAGAAGAGTGGAGGTGAAACGATTCTCCAAACTACAACCCACACCAGGTAAGAGTAATACAACAAGGAGTAGAAATTGAAGCAAATCATACCCGAGGAACTGAAGCTTAACCTCAGCCCGCTAGATGGTAGTGCGGGCAGTAACATGCTAATGGTTCCTGCGAGTCTGAACAACCATAAAATGACAGGTCAGTTAATCACATAATGGAAACAATGGCTAAGAGGGTGACCATTGTACTGAGAGACTTCAACCACAAGAAGACTGACCAGGACAACTGGGACCCTCATAGTGGACCAGTAGAGAAGAACTTTATGAGCCAACATGTTGAGGAAACAACAAGCATGAAGGGTATCTTGTCAGTGGTAGTAGTGTAAGTGTTACTAGAAGTGACAGCTGAAAGGGAAGTAAGACAGAAAAAAGAAGGCAAACAGAATAGGACGAGGGAGGAGTAAGAAGGGAATGTTAGTAGCAGTAGTGAGGTTATTAGAAGCAGTAGTTGTGGTAGTAATAGTAGTAGTCGTAATACCAGTAGTAGTAATAGTAGCAGTACTATTACTACTAGTAGTAGTATGACTAGTACTATACTACTAATAGTAGTACTATTAGTACTACTAGTACTGTACTACTCGTAGTACTACTAGTACTATACTACTAGTAGTAGTACTAGTAATAGCAGTGATAAAAGTAGCAGGAGTAATAGTAGTAGTAATAGTAGTGGTAGTAGCAGTAGTAGTGGTACTAGTAGTAATAATAGTAGCATTAGTATTAGTAGCAGTAGTAGAAGTAGTAGTAACAGTAGTAGCAGTAGAGGTAGTAGTAACAGTAGTAGTGGTACTAGTAGTAATAATAGTAGCATTAGTAGTAACAGTAGTTGTAAAAGTAGTAGTAACAGTAGTAGTGGTAGTAGTAGTGCTGGTAGTGCATTAGAACAAGAGGAGCGCTGCAGGAGAGCTACTGGTCCACATGCATAGCACAAAAAAAAAAAACAGAGAGACAAAACTCTCACAAGTCAGAACCCACAAAGGCACAAGACAAGAAAGGTTATGAAAAAACAGAATCACTCGCTCCTTGACCTGACCTTTGCCTCGTCCTTCTCTCCTTGGCTTTTTACATTTCCTGTATTTTCCTAATCTTTCTTGTCTTCTGCTTTGAGGGGTTCTGTTGTCTAGGATGTTTTCGTCCCGCTGGTTTTTTGTCCTATGCCCGTGGACCAGCAGTTCTCCTGTAGTGCTTCTCTGTTCTCCTGTTCTTTTTTCAATACTGCCACCACAATAACAACGACTAATATATATATATATATATATATATATATATATATATATATATATATATATATATATATATATATATATATATATATATATATATATATATATATATATATATATATATATATATGTATATATATATATATATATATATATATATATATATATATATATATATATATGTATATATATATATATATATATATATATATATATATATATATATATATATATATATATATATGTATGTATATATATATATATATATATATATATATATATATATATATATATATATATATATATATATATATTTATATATATATATATATATATATATATATATATATATATATACATATATATATATATATATATATATATACATATATATATATATATATATATATATATATATATATATATATATATATATATATATATATATATGTATATATATATATATATATATATATATATATATATATGTATATATATATATATATATATATATATATTTATATATATATATGTATATATATGTTTGTGTGTGTGTGTGTGTGTGTGTGTGTGTGTGTGTGTGTGTGTTGGTGTGTGTATGTGTGTGTGAAATTTGGCAATGGATCTACTTATGTATCAAAAAACAGCTTATGTACTATTCTTTTCTATATCAAAGTGATCTGAGCAACATTTATGGTTCTCTAATAGAGTTCTACTGAACACTGGAAACATTGTGAGCTGTTTACCTCTTTCCCACGGGTACATGGCACTGCCTGTTTACTGTTTATTTTTGCTATTCCTGTGTCCCTCGCAGAGTTGCCTATGAATGTCTGATCTGGTGTCACTAGTCACCTGTGCTCACCCGGTGTTTCTTCCTCACAGAGTTGACTGGGAATATTTGGTGTGGTACCACTGGTAACCTGTGATCAACCCTCCTTTCTCCCCCCCTTCCCCGGTTTCATCCTCACAGAGGTGGCTGGGAATATCTGGTGTGGTACCACTGATCACCCGTGCTCACCCTAAGTTTCTTCCATCCACAGGTGGCTGGGGTTGGCTCATCTGTGCCTGTGTGTTCGTAGTTCACGTGCTTACTACGGGTCTCCAGTTTTCCTACGGTGTTCTTTACACTGACATGCTGAACCATCTGGGTGACGACCGAACTATGGATGCCAGTGAGTACACTACCTAGTATGGACTTGTGTTTCTTCTCTATATTAGTTCTCGTGAAAGAGTAAATATATATGTGAGAGATTTTAACCATCCTATTGATTTTCTGAATCCTATAAAAAGTTATATCAAGCTGATCCATTGTCGATAGAAATATAATAAAATCAGGTTTCATAAAAAATAGTTTTGAAAATTATATGAATATTGCTTTTGGATTATACAAATTTGATTCATTTATAATTAATAAAATTTGGGAAGAATTTGAGATACCTAAGACAGGTTAAATTCTTAAAGCTTGGGTAGAATATAAGCGATGTTTTCCCGTTCCTTGGCTACCTACTTTATCATTATCATAAAAAGGTCAGGTGTTGTAAGGTGACCACGAGATTTCCTCCTTATATGCTTTCCTGATAATCTTTTTTTTTTTTTACGCTTCCTTGATAATATGAGAAATCACGAAAGCACTTTTAAGACCTTTCCTGATTATTTCTTTCTCCAACTTCTCTGACCAAAGTTGTCGAATTCGTTTTCATCGCCATGAATGGCTGGGATAACTTCCAAAATCCTCAACGGAAAAACTTCAAACGTTTTAAAATAAGTATAAAAAAATCGACAACAGTGGAGAGTAAAGTCCAAATATGCAGATGCGAACTTGACAGTTTTATGTGAGAAACAGTGTGAAATATGAATTCACGCTAAATCACGTTAAATAATTTTCAGGGTGGAAATAAATAGTATAAAATACCGACACAATGGAAAAATAAACGCATAAGCAGTATAATCTCTCTTTAAAGCTACCCATGGTCCTAGCCTCTATCACCCTACTCGGATGATTGTCACATGCAGCATTCTCCACCTGACTCCATCCTGTAAATATTCACGTACCTTTCACCCAAGGTAGATCTGTTTGTGACTTGATCAAGTCCACTGTGTGGGCGAAATGTCGTCAATAAAGGATCCCATTATACTGCTTATGCGTTTATTTGTCCAAATAAATTTCAGCTTACTTCTGAACAATTTCAAAATTTATGATTGATGCATCTTAGTGAGGATAGTACCCATTAATTTTCGTTTTCATGCTGGCAACTTTGTTGATATAATAAAGAAAATAAAAAATATATGAAAATATGAGTTATTGGAAACCATGCTATACCTGGAGAATAACTCACCTGATTGGTTTCAAAATTTCACCACTGGAGTGGTTTCTTGTACACGAGACTCACACTACCAATGGATAGTGAAAATCCCAATTTGTCAATGTTATTAAATAAGCAATAATATTTTTTTATTCGATTACTATAGAATTCTTTTTCTGATTGTCTTTAAATTATTACCGACGATTCGTTCTATAAGAAATATGACACTATATACGTTTAGTATGAAAAGGTGCAAGTCTGAAACTTTACTGAAATAGATAAAAACTTAGAATGGTTGAAATCAGAGGAACTGCTCAAGAAAACATATACTGATCGGCTTCAAACTTTAACCCTCGGTGGGTTTTATTATACACAGTTTTTCAATCACTTTCAGTTGTATTAATCTCATTTTGGATTTCTGATCAGCTTCAAGCCCTAAATGCTGGTGTATAATAATAGAAAATACTTTTTGTGAATACCATAAATGGTATATAATACCGACAGGTTGGTAGGTAAGACACATGGTCAACAGTTAAGCAACTTTACTCCGAAACGTTTTGCCTACACAGTACGCTTCTTCAGTTGAGTACAGAAAGTAGGCAGGAGCAGTAGAGATGTGAAGACGATGTAATCAGTCCATCATCCTTGAAGTCGTATATTTGAGGTTGTCGGTCCCTCAGCCTGGAGAAGAGCTCTGTTCCATAGTCTGAAACAGTCTATTATGTTAGGGAATCTTTATTAAGGAAACGTTTCGCTCGACAGTGGCTTCTTCAGTCCTGTACGAAGCAGAGAGAGGAAAGGAGAGAAGGAGTTTGAGGTAATCAGTCCCTCAGCCTGGAATCGATGAGTTCAGTCCATCACTCTTGTAGTAAGTACAACATATGGCCGGAGAAGTGGCTTATATACTCCGGTCATATCCTGTACTTTCTACAAGAGTGATGGACTGAACACATCGATTCCAGGCTGAGGGACTGATTACCTCAAACTCCTCCTGTTCTTCACCATTCTCCTTTGCATGGATTGATGAAGCCACTGTGTGGTGAAACGTTTCTTCAAGAAAGATTCCCATATGTTGCAAAAGTGTCTCAATATTCAACTTGTCGGTTTTCAAAACCATTCATCACAACTGTCAGACACTGCATCATCATGGGATCTTGATACACAGAATTTTTCAAACTTGTCCAACCTTTGGACGAAGACCTACTTCGACTAGTGGATGGTACCACTATGACCCCGCCTCCTCCTGCTTCGTCTCACCTGTCTACAGTATATAAGCCACGTCTACGGCCCTATGCTGTACATTCCTCCTCTCCTTACACCTTCTGCTTTGTATTGGACTGATGAAGCCACTATGTGGCGAAACGTTTCCTTAATAAAGTTTCCGATATGTTGCATAAGTGTCTCAATCAGACTCACAAGTATAGTCCTTCACGAACAGTCTTCCATTTTTTTCTGGGCTACAATATGATCCCGTCAGGGTGGCTGGTGGGCACATCTAGGGTGCTGGGTAATAAAGACTGAGCTTTTACTGGGCTGGGCACAGTGCTTTATCAAGGCTTCGCTTGATAATATCACTGGCTTCATTGTGTCAAACATGCCAACCTTGGGAACCAAAACAGTTCAGGCCATGCAAATTATTCTGGTAGACTACCGTTTTGTTGCAAATGAATCTGTTCTCAGAGAGCAGAGCCACTGTAATACAAAGGTCTTCTGGTCAAAACGTGCTCAGTCGCAGAGATGGAAACTATCAGAAGAAAGTCACCCGATGTGTTGCGTGTTACGCGCTCATAGAGAAAAGGCTCTCTCTCTCATTAGCAAAGCTTCCCCATAGCCGCAGCAGTTGAAGTTTCAGGAGGTATCGTCGTCTGTTCTGAAAAGGTGTCCCACATGTTGGTGCCACTGGTGTAAATGAGGTCATCCACTCCTGTCATGTGGCATATATGTTCTGGTAGAGGTTCATTCAACAGCTCGCTGAATCCGTTGCCTACCGCAGTGCTCCTCTATGTCGTCCACATAACCCATCTACGTTACATTGCAGGAAACGATGTTATTGAAGCGACAGTGAGGGCAAGAATGGTAGTGACAGCGACAGTGGTGGTAATAAGAGTGACGGCGATAGTAGTAATGATAGCGATAGTGACAGCGACAATGATGGTGATACTGGTGATGACAGCGGCAACGAGGGTGATAATGGTGTTAGCGTCAGTGGCAGTGACAGTAGCGGTGATAGTGATGATGATAATGGTGGTGACAGCAACAGTAATGGTGAAAGCTATAGTGACACCGGCAGTGTCGGCGACATTGACGGTGACAGCGGTGGCCACAGAGACAGTGGCGGCGAATTATTCGGACACAGAAAAACTAAAATGAGATACATGTATTTACAAAATTTCCCATGGATAATGAGGCAGACGTGATATTTTGTAAGAGAACTCCATCTGTTTCAATACGAAACGAACGAACAAAATAGAAGCTACCATAAGGTAAATACATCCTGTCGTAAATTTACGGGAATTGGTTTAATATCTATAGGAATATTATGAAGTCCAAGGAGAAGACGTTAAAGATCCAGGGATAACAGGTTGAAGATCTAGGGGTAAACAAGTTAACGTTCTTTGGGGGGAAAGAGGTTAAAGTTCTATGGGGGAAAACGTTGAAGATCTATGGAGAACAGGTTAAGGATCTAAATTCTAAACCGAACATGTTAACGATGTAGATTCTAAACGAAACAAGTTAAGGATCTAAGGGGAAACAGGGTAGAGATCTAGCAGGAACTGTTTCAAGAGCTGAGTCTGAGAGAGCTTCGTTCAATATGCTCACTGATCATGTTAAGGTGGAAATAGAAAGGCTGTTGGAGAGGCAGGAACTAAAGACGCATATGAGCTGCAGGGATGCGAGGAAATACTTTAGCCTCCGGGGGATCAGAAAGTGCAATAACATTGGATGGAGGAGTGGTAGAGGCAGCCTCCATTCACAGCTTTAAGAAGATATATGACGATGATAATGAGATCAGGACAAAGTGAACCTAATACTGGCAGTTGAGAAGTAGGACCAGGAGCTATGACCCGATCATCACAGCAACAAGTGGATATGTTTAAGATAAGGCATGAACACAGACGTTAAGCCAGTTTGTGTTGAGGTTTGAGATTTTTTTTTTCTTCAGTCTGATTAGTCTATCGATTATTGGATGATGGTGAAAAATGGTCGACGCACAAGTAGCAGACTGCACGCTCGGGAACAGGAAATAGTAAGGACCTTGGAAGAAAACTGATACTGGAAGTGAGGGTGGAACTTATGACTGATGACACTAGTAGACAGTGAGAGAGAGAGAGAAACAAACATTGAATTCACACTATGGTTGTAGGAGGAGAATGACAACAAGCCAAAAATTAAGAGAACATAAAAAAGAAAGTCTTACTAAGATAAAGAAAGTCAGAGAGAAATATGTAGCAAACAGTGAAACCAGGAAGGATGACAAAGTGAGCACGTGTAGAACTCATCGCTCTTCTCGTACCACAAGAGATAATCACTGCGACTGCAACGTTTTTCTCGACCACCTCGTTAAGAGGCATATGATGGCCGCTTTTTAAAGCGTTTATTTGTGGTTTAATAAATTTTTTATGGTCTTACGAAACCCAGAGTCCTTTAACTTCCTCAAATAGTATTGGTAAAATGAAGATTCAAAAAAAAATATTGGTGTGTTTGAAAAAAGTAAGAAAAGAAGTAAAGATAGTTATATATATATATATATATATATATATATATATATATATATATATATATATATATATATATATATATATATATATATATATATATATATATTTGTATATATGGAAAACAATAAAATGTTCTCATCAGCTCTGAAAGAAAAACTGCAATAACCGTTGCTAGAGACCTTCACAAGAACTAAGCAAACTGTGGGAATAATGAACTAATAATCAATAAAGAAATTTGAAGAATAACATAGCAGAAAAAATGGCCAAGGAATACTTACAGAAACACTCACAAAATACAGAAGGGTGAAACATTTTAATAATAAATTCTCTGATTTGAGCGATTTTCTCATTTTAGAGAAAAATAGCTTACATTGCTTAATAAGGATATTCTTGAGCAATGTATAAATATTTGTGGTGTATAGTGGTAATTGTAATCGGTAATCGTGCTACCGTGCTGAGCCTATTACCCTGGCATAAGCATTACTAAAAAATAAACATACTTTCGGCTATTTTTATACATAGAGTTAGAAATTATGTGGGGGATTTTATCACAAGAACACAGTCTCAAATTAACTTTCCACTCACATAACTAGAGAGAATTTTACACACAAAAACAAATAGTGACTTAACGAAGTTGTTGTATCATGGAGACTTATGGGACCTAAAGAAACCATACCCCGGCCGGGATTGAATCCGCGGTCAGAGAGTCTCAAAACTCCAGCCCGTCGCGTTAGCCAACTAGGTATACCTAGATATACCTAGTTGGATGAATCTTATTGTGGCTAGCTGGTCTAGTGGCTAACGCGACGGGCTGGAGTTTAGAGACTCTCTGACCGCGGATTCAATCCCGGCCGGGGTATGGTTTGTTTGCAATCGTGTCATTACGATTTCGTGAGTCATGTGGACCTAAAGAACACTGGGGTCGCAAACAATGTCCCTCCTTCAATGTACACCGTTTCAGCTCTCCAGCTAACTTCAGGACCCTGGATTAGGAACATCTGGTTCCTGAATATTTATGAAAATTGAAGCCAGTAACACTGGCTATTTAGTGGACTGTATGATTGTAAAAAAGTGATATGAACTAGACAGATTTAAGTATTTTGTCTGAGATACTGTTTTTCCAATTATTAAACACACAATTTCACATTATAAGAAATTAATACACTTACCCATTTATTACGTTGGTGGTATATCCTAACGCCTCCTAAAAGAAAGGTAACACGAATATTGGCCAATATCTGGCTACCTTATCTGTTATATGGAGTTCAGTACACACTGGGAGGTGCACATTAATTACTGGATGATATAAGTGGCAGGCAATGTGGCGTCATATTATACCTCATCCTGGTTTTCAGCCACATCAACCTTGACGATTACATTTCATTATGGTATAAACCTTGGTAATAAATACCGACAAGTTGGTTTAGAAAGACACGTAAGCAAACACTATAACATATTTATTAGAAAACGTTTTCTAATAAATATGTTATAGTGTTTGCTTACGTGACATTTCATTATATATCTGGACCTTTCCAGATGTATTTCTTTTTCACTTACCTTGTAATGAAGCATTTCCGTGTGTATTATTTCTAGCAGTCACGATAATACTCGATAATTTTTTTTCACAGATTTGCCGGCTCAGTTGTCCTGTTACGCCATATTTTCTTTCCTCTCCTCTTGTATACATAGTTATTTTAATTAAGTAACACTTCCAGGTGTGTAATACATTATTTTATCCTAGTATTAACTTTTCCAACATTACAACAAATACATTTTACTTAATTGAATACAATAAACAAGGAAAATATAGGAGATACATTGGTCAACCTGAGAATTATTGCCTTTCAAAAGTCACACCAACATTACACATTTAAAACTACTTTATAAACGCTTTTATCCCCATGAATTATTACAAACAAATCACAGGAAAATTATCAAAATTTTCCACACGTAATGCGGATAGCAAACTGCAAATAATATGAATTGTCATGCATAAATAAACTTAATATTTAATATTCTATAAACTGAATAAATTGCAAAATAGGCAAAATAAGAAATGAATATTTTCTTATGCATTATTATTATTATAATCAAAAAGAAGCGCTAAACCACAAGGGCTATACAGCACTGCAGGGCAGGAATTTTTTTTTCTTATGCATAAATTTAAAAATGAAATACCAGATAATTTGACTTAATTCACTTGTAAGTGAGTTCTATCCTTCTTTGAGAAGTAAACTGTTCTATAATCTTGTAATACACTGAGCCTCTTTGCTTCAGTTGCATCAGTACACTTTTTCAATAGAGAGTAAAGTGAGGTCACTTAATCTTTCCTGCTGAAGTAGTGTTACTAAGTGTGGTTAGAATTAACTCACCCAGTCGAAATGCCTCTTTGAAAAACCTAATGTGAGATTTTTTTGTACCATCAACTTAATTAGTTCATGCATGTTTAAGATCCTTATTTACAAATTTTTACATATAAAACGCAAAAGAAAATCATGGAACTGTTTAACTGAGGGAACACATCAACACAGGCTTCCTCTGCGCAAATTACAGTAATAAAAAATATTCTTAAAACAATTCACATATTACTTTATCTGTATAGTATTTAAGATCAACGTAAACAAATTCTGGCATATAAAATACACATAAACGCAAGAAAATCATTAAACTGAGCGAACGCCACCGATCATATCAACAGACAACTTTCCAAGCTGTAAACAACAGCTAATACTGCTATGTAAACAACAGCTAATACTGTTATGTCAACAACAGCTAATACTGTTATGTCAACAACAGCTAATACTGTTATGTCAACAACAGCTAATATTGTTATGTCAACAACAGCTAATACTGTTATGTCAACAACAGCTGATACTGTTATGTCAACAACAGCTGATACTGTTATGTCAACAACAGCTGATACTGTTATGTCAACAACAGCTGATACTGTTATGTCAACAACAGCTGATACTGTTATGTCAACAACAGCTGATACTGTTATGTCAACAACAGCTGATACTGTTATGTCAACAACAGCTGATACTGTTATGTCAACAACAGCTGATACTGTTATGTCAACAACAGCTGATACTGTTATGTCAACAACAGCTGATACTGTTATGTCAACAACAGCTGATACTGTTATGTCAACAACAGCTGATACTGTTATGTCAACAACAGCTGATACTGTTATGTCAACAGCCCCAGACTTCGACCTGACCCGAATATGTATTATTAGAGTTGAAAGCAAATTACGACCAAATTATGTCATGATACTGCACGAACACAATTATTATAAAGAAAATCTGTTTCAGTTAATGAATTATCAACGAATTTAAATATACAACTCCTCACCACGAAAACGAACACAGGAGGTTTGCTGGCGGAGTGTCGCTCACCTTTCGCTCCTTTTTTTTCTCACTCTACCAAAATCCCACCATCCGCCCAGTGCCATATCATGATACAACTAGCTGTGGAGTGTGCAATACTCTCAGAACAACTGCCACAATATTATAACAAAGTTGGCAACACTGATGATACAAAAATGAGCACATGGAAATCAGAAAAACCACAGAATAAATCCCTGCCAGACCTCATTTCCCCTTCTTTACCTACGTAATGCTAAAACTATAGACACCACCTTCACATTTTCATCTTGGCCCTACCTTACTCTGTCTCATTAAAATAATCTGCCTCACCTTTTCATGTCTATCCCACAGGTACACAATCCTCACAGAGAGTGCATTAACCACCAGAAATCTCTCCCTCCCACATCTCCAGTGATACCCATGTGCTAGTGATACCCATGTGCTAGTGATACCCATGTGCTAGTGATACCTATGTGCTAGTGATATCACACTCCATGCAAAAGAACCTGAAGAATTTGTACACATATAATAGCAGGATCTCCGATTAGCATAAAAACAACAAAAATAAATAAAGATACTATCAGAAGTAGAAACAATTTTAAAATTAATATGAAGAGTAGTGAATGCAAAATCTCCCAGGAATACCAAGTGACAGAAAATGAAGGGATGACTTTTTAAAAGGAAAAGAAGAGATTTGATGAAATTAATAAGAACATAAGAACATAAGAACGAAGGAACACTGCAGAAGGCCTACTGGCCCATGCGAGGCAGGTCCAAGTCTCCTACCGGCTTAAGCCAATGCACCCAACCTAGTCAGGTCAGGTCACATTGACTTAAGGGAGGAACACGGCAACCGACCTGGTAGCACAAGCTATCAGGTCCAACTCACACCCACCCACATCCACTCATGTATTTATCCAGATTAAGGAAACCACGTGGATAATACATTAGGAACAACAGTATTGTACTTATCTACAATCATCTAGAAAGCTAAAGGATGATACAAACATGAAAATAAATTCAAAATTAAACTATTACTGTAGAAGACTGTAAGTATTAATAAGATAATGACGAGAGAGACAGAGAGAACAATACACAAATAACCTGTGTATAGGAAAAATAAACTTATGACGACGTTTCGGTCTGACTTGGATCACCATATTAGAGATGCAATTAGGTTAATGGGAGGAGGTTAACCAGTGTGTCTCCAAGAGAGAGCGTCCACTGCGTCTTGATGTGTGATTACTTAATGGAAGCCGAGAAAATAGAAAAATAAAGAAAACAGGCAAAAGAGTAATATATATACAAAGACATGGGAAACGAACTATGACTTAGTTTCGCCCTGTTGAGCTTCATACAGATCGAAACCCTTACAGTTTCGATTTGTGTGAATAATTTGATTATAATAATTCACACAGATCGAATGTTATGCTAATAACAGCTTGGACTACAACCTTCTTACTTGCTCACTATAGCATCATGATAGACAAAACGATGATAAACAATGATAAACATGATGAACGATGATAAACAATGATAAACATGATGAACGATGATAAACAATGATAAACATGATGAACGATGATAAACAATGATAAACATGATGAACGATGATAAACAATGATAAACATGATTCAAAAACAATGTGAAGAAATAAAATAGAATTATTTAAAGAGGAAGATTATGCTTAAGAAGAGGGATAAAAGACAACGCAGAACAGCACAGTTAAGCTAAGAATGAACGCATTAAAATCAGGACCAAAGCAGAAAAGAACTGTAAAAATTGCATTGTATCTTGCTAAATTTCATCTCAAATAAATTCATCTGTATCAAGAGAAAACTGAATGGAAATCGCCGCATAATGAGACAGGGGAAAAGTGGAAGGCAGATGAATTCACTGATGAAATTTGCTCTGAACTTACTAAGAGATTCTAAGAAGTACTCACGAGCGATACAGGTCACTATACTTATTGGCCTGCTCAGGTAGACCAATAAATATACTTGGCCTGCCTGGTAACCCTTTAAGCGGTAACTAGGACAACGTTTGGGATTGTTCACATTAACGGAAGACGATTTAAATGAAACATCTAGAAACAATGGGTAACGAAAATAACAAACATCGTGGAAAGGCAAAGATATTCAGGAGGAAGATACTTAAGAAAATCTTTCTTAACATAAACATATTTTCATAACGCCAGAAACACAATAAACTCGTTTGAAAAGTTTGGACATTCGTGCAGAATGCCACGTACAAGATTTTAAATTATTCTGCAATAATAAAAATAACCACAAGAATGATGAATTAAACACATCTGGATATCTTCAGCCAAAGAGCAAGTGATAAACACCTTAGTCTTGGAGACTAAAGTATATAAGTACCCATCTTCCTGCCTGTGCTTCAGTCTTTGCTACGGAGTCTTCAAGAGTACAATTGTTCTTTGGCTCAGGGACTGATTACTCAATCTTCGACTATTTGCTGTATATATTTCAATTATGTCCATTATTCCACTGATAAAGTCACTGGTTGGCGAAACGTATACAAGTAAAGATATTCAGATGTAGGACAGGTATGTAATTCATCATCTTGTCGACACTGAATATCATCGATATACAGACAAAAGAATTCTGTGGGTGGCGTTTTTCATCAGAGATATATTGAATTTACTCATTGTAGTAAAACAAAAACTTAAGGAAAATATATATAATCTATCTGATTAGAATTTGTAGAGTACGAAAAGCTGATTTCAGTTATTATAGCGATCAATGGATTCTGCTTTGGGACGAAATAAAGCATCAATAAACGAAAATATAGCAATTCTCTCAGATTTGAATTCCAGCCAAAATGACTGACACTGTTTTATTTGCAATCTGAATCCAGGGACTTCCTAGAGATTGTCTAGAATTGATTCTTAAAAGTTTGTGAAATAACCAACTGGACGTAATAACCTAGAGGTCACAGAAGAGTTCCTCACAAGTGACCATAAACACATAACTTAAAATATTTCACGAAAATATAATAATTCGAATAGTGCAGTAAAAGTCTTGAATTTCGCTCGGTGGATTACAATTGACTTTGGGAACACTTGACTAATGTTGAATGGAATAATGTAACAAATGATTACATTAATGACGGTTTTGTATACTCTATTGAATAGAATTGTCTGAGCGAAGTGTTTCTAACTACAAAGAAGGTGCCTGTATAACATATATTTTCTACACAGATATCAGATCCAAAAAAAATGATCTGAAGTGGATGATTATCGGTCTAAAACATCTAATACGGAGGATTAGAACTTTTCACCGCATTAGAAAAGGTAACGCTCGCCTTACAAATTAGTAAGTTCATATAAAAATAAAACTTATAAAAAAATACAATAAAAAGTTAAACGTGACTGCAATTGAAGTTGCAAGGGAGTCCATCACTTGGGTCTGGATATCTTGCTGATAACGAGGGGGGCAGGTATTCACTTTTTAAAACGCTTATATATTTTCGAGTTTCCACACGCGAAAACACAAACATCTCAGTAATTAATAATTACAGAGGGCGAAACATAACGATATTACGTGATATCATAGTTACTAGAGGTATAGACATCGAACAAGTAGATTGATTAAAAGATAATAAATCTTTGAATCCTGACGCCTTGTCTTCAAGTGTCCATAAGGAATGGCAGATGATACTTAGTGTGCTGGTATTTATTCAATATATCACTGCAAACAGGTATGGTATGGGAGATGTGGAAGATGGTAAATGCGATTCTTATCCACAAAATTTTAAATCAGAAGATACCATCGAATTATCGCCCAAGTAGCATGGCCTCACTGGTGAGCAGATTATTAGAAGCAACGAAAGCAATGAAAAGTAAAAGGACACAAGTGCAACTAATGTGACATTTATTGTGGCAACGTTTCGCTCTCCAGGAGCTTTATCAAGCCATTACAGCAATGAAGTTACCTTCATGAGTATAATATAATTAATGAATCGCGCTACAGATCCACAAATTTACTGACTTTCTTAGTATGGCATATGATGGGGTGGATAATGATAAAGAATATGATGTTATTCATTTGGATTTCAATAAAACCTTTAATAGTCACACAGAATGCTAAAGCATTTGCAGCACTGGGTATTTGAGGAAATTTGGCATCATTAATCAAGGCATGTCTGGCTGATACACAACAGAGTCATGGTATAAATAGCCTGAAATCCATAGGAATCCATAGGGATCCATAGGTATCCATAGAGATCCATAGGGATCCATAGGGATCCATAGGGATCAGGTTTGTGCCCCTTGTTCATAATCTACAAATATTAATGATCTTGACAAAACATAAATTCGACCTGAGAAAATTCACTGACTACAAAAAAAATAATCAATTAAACCATTGACCTTAAAGAAAATTTCGACAAGTTAATGTCGTGGTCCGAAAAGTGGCAGATGCAATTCGGCGTGGAAAATGCCAAGGCCTAACCTCGTGTTTGAAAGTAACTTTAACATATATGAACCAGTTGACGTGTAATTTGATCATACCGAACTTTGGAGTCATGGTCAATAGAAGTCTGAAACCCAAGCATGCATAATAAGGATGACAGACTATTTGAGTTTATTTCAAAAGGAATAAGTAACAGGAGTCCAATTACTAGCTACGAGGCAACGAGAGTAAGTTGGAGTGAGGTGCAGTTGACTAGGGCTGTGTTGCAGCGGTAATTAATATGTTCCGTATCGCGTAGCGACTAAAGTATAGTTATTTTATTTAGGGGACACGTTAAACTCGGAATGGTCATACAGTGCCTGTAGAAACGGACGCAATCATGTCTGATGCGTCAAGAAAGAGTTTAAAAGTTCAGCTGCAGCTGCTTTGCTACCCGAGTGCATCGAGGTACAGATCACAAAAGGTCTGTAGTGTCTAGACTATCAGACTAAGAGCAGTGTGTGTTACCAGGTATATAATTGTTCTAATTGGTTACAGTCCATGAAGAGATGCACTATATACATTGCATTTGTTTACATTTAAATACCCATAGTATACGCATTACTAGGATTGATAATATAAACTTACCGCCTGAGTCTGTGGAGTGTGATTAAAGAAACATTTTGGGAACACCATGAATTATTATTAATGAGTATATGCTATACTCCAGTTATACACAAGATATGTTTGTGAGCGATTTGAGGGGAGGCAGCTCTCATTCTTCATTGTATTATACTAAATGTCAAGAGGTAAGGTAAATGCTTCCCCTCTACTCCTGGCCAGTGACTCCAGAATGTCTCCCGTTGCTTGGCTGTCCCCACACGCAAAACAGATGTGATCTGTAGGCGTGTAGACTACATACTTGAATTACTAAGTTACTTAAATTACGTCTTTAGGTTCGTTTAACTTTATACTTATAAAAGAGACTGAAATATTAAACTATTAAAACTCAACTGTTAAATTAAACGTACAATTAAGGTATTGATAGTTAAAAGTCAAACATGCATCCAGACGAGTATCATATTACAGTCCTCCACCCCCCTTTTCTCTCATAACGTTGTCATCCCCCTCTCTCATCTCTCCCCATAGGACTGCAGGGAAAATAACGGTAATATTTGCCACATGTGGCATGGGTTAAGAAGCAGGGAGTTGGGTTTTTTTTTAATATGTGGGACACCTATCTAGAATCGCCCAGTAACCAAAGCAAATCTCGTTTAAAAAATGACATTGCATATTTGAGTGAGAGGGGTTGGATTTGAGTGGGACTTGCATATCAGAGCTTATTTCTTGGATAGCATTGAAAATTGGGTTGGGCAAATGTTTTGTTAGTGGGATGAATTGTAAAGGACCTGCCTAGTATGGGCCAGCAGGCCTGCTGCAGTGTTCCTCCTTTATTATGTTCTTATATTCTTATTTGGAAAAACAAGCAGTCAAGTGCAGCCTTATACTCTAAACAGGATGCATCAATACTGAACATTTGAAGCCGATCATAAGAGGCACTCTCAGGTTATCACGTGAAACATAATTTTGCCATTTGCAAAATATAATTGGCAGACAGCCATCAACACAGCCCAGAGCTTTCTCATGATACTGTATGACTACGTTGTATAATATGAATGAATTCAGTATCTTATGTAAGATGGAAAAAACATGTGGAAATCACGTCAAGGTAGGTTAAATCAGGTCAGGTCAGGTAGCGCATTCATCAGCGAGGTTAAGATGAGTAAGCTGTGTGTTGGGTTTTCCGCCTCAGATAAAGTTAGATCAGCGTATAATTTGAAAAATGTAGTTTGATATATCTCTCAGCACTCATCCTGAGTAAAATCAGAATATTCGTCAGGTCTAATCAGTTCCTTAATACTGAGATCAGTTATGATGGAAGAAAGAATTTCACTCTTCAAGCTAAGTCAGGTCAGTACATGAGCCAGATGAAGCAAATGAAAAATATCAGGACAGTAAATGCACTAGGTCAGAACATGCATACGGCCATGTGAGTACTTTACACAAGAAAGGACCAATAAACAGGTATGTTACGTGCTTGTGTCTCCCTCAGGTTGGGTGGGGTCCACCAGTTTGGCAGTGTCGAGGCTTTCAGCACCACTTGTGGTGGCACTGTGCCGCAGGAAGAGCACCAGACTCACCGCCGTCATCGGGGGGCTCATCATGGCACTCGCTATTCTCTTCGCTTCTTTCGCGCTACAGCTTCACCAGATCTTACTCAGGTAAATAATATTCACATAAACACACTGTGTAGGTGTCCATTGTCAGTGCATCCACTAGTGTGAATGTCCAACCTCACTGTATCCACTAGTGTGAATATTTACGTTACTATATCCAACGTCACTGAATCCATTAAAGTATCCAGGGGTCACTGCCCTTATTAATTTAAATGTCTAATGTCACTGAATCCTACAATTATAGCTCAATGATCATTATATACATTAGTGTAAATATCAAAGGTCACTGTATCTACAGATTTAATGAAATAAACCTTGATAACTTAAAACGAGAAATTGGTTCAAAAAGACACGTGAGCAAACACTAGAACATACCCTTAACTAAAGGATCCACTATTGTGTCTGTGTGTGTGTTACCGGGCACTATCGTCTACTGAGAATGATATATGTGTCTCACACATTATCCTGGCTACCCTGACACCATGTACGTGTATATAAGCTAAGGAGATTCCTGCACACTGTTGCAACTGTTTTTTATAACCTTGTACACTGTTTCAACTAGAATTTAGTATCTTTGAATGTAAATTCTGAGCATTGTTGCAACTGTTGTGAGCTTTGAAGGTACTGCATAAACTAGTTTATTTGGTGTATTGTAACAAATAAGTTATTGGAGGAACTGTATCAAGAACCTGAGACTTCAGGTGATCAGCCTCTGGAGGACTGGTGGAACCTGAGACTTCAGGTGGCCAGTCTCTGGAACACTGGTGGAACCTGAGACTTCAGGTGGCCAGTCTCTGGAACACTGGTGGAACCTGAGACTTCAGGTGACCAGTCTCTGGAACACTGGTGGAACCTGAGACTTCAGGTGACCAGTCTCTGGAACACTGGTGGAACCTGAGACTTCAGGTGACCAGTCTCTGGAACACTGGTGGAACCTGAGACTTCAGGTGACCAGTCTCTGGAACACTGGTGGAACCTGAGACTTCAGGTGACCAGTCTCTGGAACACTGGTGGAACCTGAGACTTCAGGTGACCAGTCTCTGGAACACTCGTGGAACCTGAGACTTCAGGTGACCAGTCTCTGGAACACTGGTGGAACCTGAGACTTCAGGTGACCAGTCTCTTAAACATGAACCTGGTGTCATAATAACATGATGTGATGTGAATTTCTTTTCTCCATTAAGCATTTGTTAATATATGTAATTGATCATCCACGTGAAATAATACAAACTATGAGAATTTTCTGAGTGTCATTGCATTCACTTTAAATATATTTTTCCTCGAACTTGTTTTCTTTATACAATTACCTCCTTAGAAGCTATTTAAGCAAAAGAGCCACAATATTTTAGAAATAGCTACCAGAATTCCTGCTCTCTAGTGATGAGGTAATCAGTCCTCATCCTCAGGCTCAATGAATTTCTCGGTTCTCTGAACCAGCTATCTATACTCTAGTGACTATGAGATCAGACTATCAGATTCCTTTTTCTATGGAATATTTTGGCGGACTGCTGATCAAGCCCCCACCACCACTTGCGCTGACTACCCAACATTAATTTAGCTCTTAACATAGATTAAGTAAATAATTAAATGTATTTGTAATTAGCAAAAGAGTGCATCAAAATAAGCCGCAGCGTAAATAACACCTAATCGTATAACGCCACATAATCCACTTGTCCAATTGTGCACATGAATGAGGCCGTGATATATGACTCCAAAATCAGGTGGTAATAAACCACTGTTTTTTAAATGTCGTATTTTTATCTCGTCTAATATAATGTAATTAGCTCCTGGAGAGCGGTAAGCTAAATCGGATTCGTTATGTATATGTTGATTGTATATGCTAAGTGTAATTAAGGAACACATGTGCAAGAGTTAGGTATCCTTATTCCGGAACGCTTCGCCTACACTGTAGACCCATTCAGTTAAATACAGAGGAGGCAGCAGAAGCCTTGGAAATGTCAAGACGATGTAGTCGGTTCATCATCTTCAAAGAAGTAGTTTTGAGATGGTGAGTCTCTCTGTCTGGAGAAGAGTTGAGTTTCATGCACTTGTTCCAGATTATAGTGTTGATCTCTTCTCCAGGCTGAGGGACTGACAATACTACTTCGAGAATGATAGACTGATTACATCGTCTTCCATCTTCGTTACTTCTACTGTTTTCAGTGTAGCCGAAACGTTGCGGAATAAATATACCTAACCGTCGTACATGTGTCTTATTTACTCACTTGATGGTACAATATATATTATTACATGTCTGTGACTTTTCGACTGAGTTAGGCATGAATAATGACAAACAATTTTGTTAGTGGGTTTGGGTTTGAAAGGGACTTGCCTAGCATGGGCCAGTAGGCAAGCTGAAGCGTTCCTTCTTTCTTTTCTTCTTATATTCGTGCTATCTGTAATAGTGAGAGTGTTGATTCTCCGGCAGCTACGGTCTAGTCCTGGGTGTGGGCGTCGGTATGACCAGGGAGACAGCCAACCTCATGCTGGGTCAGTACTTCAAGAGAAGGCGAGAGTTTGTTGAGATAATCGCCCAGTCAGGATGTGGCATCGGCATTACTCTCTTCTCTGTCTTCTTCAAGGAAGCTATAAGGTAAGGCATTACTCTCTTCTCTGTCTTCTTCAAGGTAGATATAAAGGTGAAGCATTACTCTCTTCTCTGTCTTCTTCAAGGTGACTATAAGGTGATGCATTACTCCCTCCTCTGTCTTCCTCAAGGTGACTATAAAGTGAGGCATTTCACTCTTCTCTGTCTTGTGTAAGGAAGTTGTCAGCAATGTGTTGTGAGTGTGTGTATAACATATTTGAGTGTTTGCTATACGTTTGTGTGTATGTTGTGTATATCTACATATTGTATTTTACTTTTGCGTGTATGTTGTGTGTTTATATATATTTGCTGTGTTTATGGGTATTCTGTGTGTTTGTATAATTTTTTGTGTATATTGTTTATTTATGTGTATGTTGTATGCTTGTAGGTATGGTGTGTGTTTATTTGTGTTATATATTTCTGTATGTTGTGTATTTATGTGTATATTGTATGTTGGTGTAGTGTGTGCTTGAGTGCTGTGCAGTTGTTTATTGGATGTTGTGGTTATGAGTTCATGATTTTGCGTTACATGTTTTGTATGTGCATTATACACTTATGTATGTTATGTGATAAGACTCACCTAGGCGAGCAGTAAAATGAGTTGAGATTCATAGTCTTGAGCTCACCTATTTGTGGTTGCAAGGGTTGATTCATATCTTCTGGTCCCGCCTCTTCGCTGTTCGCTACTAGGTCCACCCTCTCTCTTTTTCATCAGCTTTATCAAACCTCTTCTTAAAGCTATGTATGGATCCTGCATCTGCTACATCATTCTCCAGATTGTTCCACTTCCTGACAACTCTATGACTGAAGAAATACTTCCTAACAACCCTGTGACTCATCTGAGTTTTCAGTTTCCAGCTGTGACCCCTTGTTGCCCGTCACCAGAAGTACAAAGCATATTAACAGAGGTACCAAGCATTCCACCAGAGGTACCAAGCATATTACCGGAGGTACCAAGATATTACCAGAGGTACCAAGGATATTACCAGTGGTACCAACCATATTACCAGAGTGGTACATCGATCAAGCAACTTCTGCATCCAATTAGCATTTGGAGAATTTAAGTTTATCCTTATATGAATGTAAACAAAGAGTCATTCATTAACTTCTTATGCCACTTACATTCGCCTCTCCTGGAGTACCCAGCACCTGCTTGGAACCCACACTTGAAAATAATATGTTACGAAAATACACACTTGTCTTGGAGAAAAGACTAAAGGAAGTGAAACTAATATTATAGGAATCATGATTGACTTATAAAATATTCATTGGGCAGGGTAGGGTGGACAGGAATGTGTTTGAGAGATTAACATGCAGGGGAAAGGATTAAAAAAAAACTGCGGTGAAAGTAAGGAAAAATATTGATAAAATAAATAGGTAAGAGAAAAAAAATGAAATGGGTAGTGATAAAAGAAAATAAATAGATGACCGGACTGGAAGTAAAGGAGACAACATAACCAGGGAGCGATGAAGAAGTCAGTCATGGATAAGAATAGTTAAAGAATAAAAAGACACAATACATGACTGGAGTAATGCACAAATAACCCTTACGTAGGAGAATGAAACTTTAGATGACGTTATGGTCCGACTTGAACCATTAACTAGTCACACAGAAGCGCGAAGATAAGAGAGCCAGTATATATACGAGAGTGGGGACGGGGCAGGTAGAGTGAGAGTAGGTAGTAGTAAAATGGTAGAGGTGGTGGTAGTAATGGTAGAGGTAGTGGTTGTAGTAGTAGTAGTAGTAGTAGTAGTAGTAGTGATAGTAGTAGTAGTGGTAGTAGTAGTAGTAGTGATAGTAGTAGTAGTGGTAGTAGTAGTAGTAGCGGTAGTAATAGTAGTGGTAGTGGTACTAGTGGTAGTAGTAGTAGTAGTAGTAATATTAGTAGTAGTGATAGTAGTAGTAGTGGCAGTAATAGCCGTAGTAATATTAGTAGTAGAGGCAGTAGTAGTAGTTGTAGTAATATTAGTAGTAGTGATAGTAGTAGTAGTAGTAGTAGTGGCAGTAATAGTCGTAGTAATATTAGTAGTAGTGATAGTAGTAGTAGTTGTAGTAGTAGTAGTAGTAGTGATAGTAGTAGTAGTGGTAGTAGTAGTAGTGGCAGTAGTAGTAATAGTGGCAGTAGTAGTAGTAGTAGTAGTAGAGGTAATAGTAGTAGTAGTGGTAGTAGTAGTAGTAGTAGTAGTAGTAGTAGTAGTGATAGTAGTAGTAGTGGTAGTAGTAGTAGTGGTGGTAGTAGTAGTAGTAGTAGTGGCAGTAGTAGTAGTGGTAGTAGCAGTAGTGGTAGTAGTAGTAGCAGTAGCAGTAGTAGTAGTAGTGGAGGAAACCAAAATAGTGTCATACATATCTACTTAAAATAATTATGTCTACCAGTGAAGAACATGAAAATGGCAGAACATAGGTCATGTTCTGCCTGAAAGAACTGTGAGAGAAGACAGACAACAGTGGAAGGATGATGACGAGACTATAATAATGAACATACTGCAAAAAATTAGTGTGAAAAATGCGCAGAAAGAAACGTATATAGTTTTTAAGATGGGAATTTGCAACAAAGACAAAACAAGGCCGCTAAAATTAATCTTCAGAAGTGAGGCAACGAACCAAGTGCCGAAAGTTACAGCAGCAGATTGGTTTTCTTTCTGTATCCAACTGAGGAAAACCAGGAGGAGGAGGAAGAGGGGAGGGGGATGAGGAGGAGAGGAATAAGAGGAGGGGGTAGAGTAGGTGTTAATTTGATATTACCCTGAAAATATTATATTTTAATTTTGAATAAAAAAACGTGAGTGCCGCTTGTGACTGACTTCAGATCGTAAGCAATAATTAGTAACTTCTGCAGCATTCAATAGTCTTCCTTTCATGTACAATGAATTATTAGTAGGCTGGGCTTGTGGGCGGGTTGTAATAGCTTTCCCGCATCCCAGAACGACCGAAATACATCTCGTTTTATATCCAGTTAAAATCCTGGTATTTCAGATGATCCACTGTTCCATAAAGCGGCTCATAATATAACGAACACCCGCAAATTTTCCATTTCCTCTGACTTAGAAAATGCTAATCTCATTTTAATGCTTAATTCGAACAATATATTATAAATCAGGTTGATCATTCATTTAGTTTCGGCAGCTCTGCACCAGAATTTAAAAAATAATTACACTTAACGAAGTGGCTTTATCAGGCGAGTGTCTGTGCTGCACCATTATCAACCGGTGCAATAAGACCCTCAACACCGCTATCACAGAGTATGATACGACATAATTTAAGATTGCAACCACACGCGTACTGACAAACCTCTTGGTGAAAACGGAAATGCTTTCTTTTTTTGTGAGTGCAAATTTAGTGACTTTAATAAGCTGGTTGGTTAACGAAGTTTAAACCTTATCGGCTACACCAAGGTTATTAAGGCTGCACGTAACTTTTCACCACCAGATAAAAGTATTTAAATTACTAAAGAGTAATTAAAGTAAACTCAACATATATACGTGGAGAGAAATGATTTTCTAGGTATATATATATCTTGAGATGAATAGTATCACATATTGGGAATGTATATTCAATTACTATAGTTGAAATTCTTTTTTGTAGGTGTATATACAATCTCTTAACTCTCGTATCACGCAATATACTTGACGTCAAACAAGTTTTAAAGCGTTTATAAAGCTTCGTTTAATTTTTAATGGGACTTTGGTCCATTGTGAATTAATGATCTGTTCTAACTCATTGCTTGATTCACTATTACACATAAGTGAATACGGCACTGTAATTGTTTGCAGTGAAGTATCGTCATTAAACGGAACAACTTGGGAGAGTTACACGGTTAACGAATTCTGCAGGCGTTACAACACCATTTAATTGGCTGTAGTTAAACGAACAGTTAACTGGTAGCACTTGCAAGATAAACTGGCACGAGTTATGCAACCCTGTCGCCGTGTGTATTAGTAGTGTGGAGAGAGTAATGGTAAATTACAAGCCAAGTTCTCTCCAGTAATTTCATCTGCTGCAGGTCGGTAGGCTGGAGGCTGGGGTTGCAGGCTGTGACAGGTGTGGTCTTCACCACATTTTTCCTGGGAATCTTCTACCGTTCAGCCTCTCTCTACCACCCTCAGAGGAGAGCCATCTTACACCTTAAGAACCAGAAGAGAAAGGTAAGGTCACCCGTTTCCTCTGTTATATCCTTGCATTGCTAACGTTATGCATCATTCTGCCTCTGTTATACCTTTTCACTGCTCGTGTTATACTTTGTCTCTGGTATGTTTTCATACTGGTTTAAGTATAGATTATACTGCATCTAATGTTATAATTCCTCTGGTATATCCCCATACAGTGTTACACATCATACTGGCACTAACAACACTGTATGTCATAATCTTCAGTAATATCCCATATTTCTTTTGTTATACATAATACTGGCTCTGTTGCACTTCCTAATACCTCTGGTGTCCTCTTCATGTTTTTGTAATTCATAATTAATCACATATTAGAACTTAGAGGTCTTCTATTGCACATAATACTTCCTCTGTTATATGTAGATCTCCCTTTTACTACTGCTATTATATATAATTAAATCATTATTATACTTTATATTGAAAGTAATATGCAACCTGCTCACCAAACATAACGGGGGATCAATGCTCGCCTTGCAGCTTACATTTTTGCTCGACAATATACTTTAAAAAATGACTTTTGTTGTTTTAATTCTAGGTTAGGTTAAGCTAGGATAGATTCACGTAAATTAATCTACATTCACGAGTAGCTCGCCAACAATAATGAAATAGCATATGATGAACGTCAATGTACTGAATAATCTGCATTACGCAGTACATTAAATATCTGATTTTAAAGGCTGACGACAGTGAAAATCATCGGGGTGTTTTCTCAGGCCATTTTGACAAACCCACAGAGCGATTAAAGAAAATAGTCAATAATTTGGCCAACGTGTAATTCAGTACAGTTGGTACAAGAAGTCTCGAAAATTTGACATATGCTCAGGAGAAATAAATTGACCTGATCTTGTGCTTTCCACAATTTAAAAATGTTTACTCATATTATTATCATCATCTATCTTGTAACTACTGACGATGTAAATTAAATGCATTAGTAATTTAACAACTGAGTAAATGGTCTGTAGGTTTGGCATTTTCAAATAGTTTCTAAAATATTAAAAAATCTGTCTAACATCATTTTCATCCGTAAAAAGTCTGATTTCTTAAAGCAGTAACTTCTAGTATACTTAATGAACAAAACGGATTGTATTAGAGTAATCACTACATCAGTTATACACAGGTATAATACGAGTATTTTTCTTTTGTATAAACTATAAAATATTGCATTGCATACAATATAGTATACAATACAGGCTGGCGAAATGCGAATTGTTAATTTTTCTGTGCAGTATCATATAACTCAGTCAGTCTCGTAGCTAAGATTTCTGTTTGAGTTATAAAACGCTGCTCAAGTGCTCACTCTGAATCGCATTTTATAATCTTTGATAATTGCATCATAATTTCAAGACGATTTATATTGGTATAACAATTACCGTGACTTTGTAATTTTTCACATTTTGTTTGTTCCTTAAATATTTTTAAGAGAATAATAATATGCATATTCATGAGTTTTTTAAGGTATGACCTGTTATAAAATGAATACTTTAGGTATGAATAATGACTAGGTTTATGAATATATTTAGTAATAGCGAGCGACAATTTTGGACACAATTATATACATCTGCAGACGATGATAATGACTTGTCTTGACGTTGAGGAAATTCTGGACGCGTCTTTGACTTTAGGACAGATATGCTGAGAAGTGTATAACTCTCAATATACCGTATATTCACTGGGAGATAAAGTAATCTCCAGTTTTATGGATTAAAGTATTCTTGACTTATGATGAACAGGTCACATAACGCCTTAATGACCCTCGTGTAGTCGATAGGTTGTAAACCCAGTTAACCAGCTAGTAATCTAATGGTTTTGATCATAACCATGATTTTTAAGGGGTGGATCAGTAAGCCAGAGAAAGGCCTCGGTCAGATGACCAAAAGCTCCAGCTACTGGTCATCATATGACTAAGACCAGTGTCAAGAAACACTTGTCCTGTTTCCTGAAAAACTTTATCCAATTTAGTCCTAACCAACAAAACAGTACATATCAAAAATCCGTAAACTCAAGCCTACGTAACTTGATGATTCTCTTTAAGAGACTATTAAAGCTATATGAGCCATTAATATACTTTAGCGCTTCAGATAATGGTCATAGGTCAGTCATTCCAACATCCACATCTGCTCCATAAATCCCTTTGTTACAGAAGACCTTCACCTGTTTTCTGTATAAGCCAGTCGCTGTATTCTCAACTGTTGCTAACATGTATTACATCTGAAAGAATGTGTCTTAAATATACCGCATATCTTTCACATGTATTTTGCAGGGGAACCAGATTGTAGGTTTCCATAGCTGTGTTATGGCAGCAGATCATCGTGCGCTCGTGTGTGGGGCCATCATTGATACATACATTCCAGTCAGGAACATTCCAATCATGACATTTCATATCATGTACATACGAGGAAGCACTGGTTGATATGTGTGCAGCTGACGCGAGAGAGCTGGACTATATCAGATATAATGCGATCTTCATACCGACACAGCTCTGCTATCATACCATGTTTTTCTGGGAGAGGAGCAGGATTGAAGTGACGTTACACGTACTCTGTTATACTGTTGCTTTTAATATTGCAAATATTATTGCTACTGTTTCCTCTTGTGCTTCATACTGCTCGACATACTTCATATTGTCAGTTGTATGTTATATACATGAACTGTCATGATTTATAGTACCCTTGAAGTATCTTAAGCTACCACTGTCATAATTATAACCTATAAATGATGTACACTTACTGCCTCCTATTAGGTACACATGTACTCCTGTTCGTTAGTGCAAATATGTAAATAGTGAGTCACGTCGCAGCACCTCAGTGACTAACAGCTTGAACACATATGGTCAAGAAGTTCAATTGTTGTGCAGACCAAAGATCAGAATAGCAGAGAAATGTGATCAAAGTGACTATGACTGTGAGATGATTGTTGGTGCCCCAGAGATGAACTAAGAAAACACTGTATTTCAGAAACTGCTGATCTCTGGGGACTTTCACGCACAGTAATCACTGGAGTTTACAGAGAATGATGTGAAAGATACAAAGCATCCAGTGGCTTGCAGTTTTGTGGACAAAAATGCCTTTATAATGAGAATGGTCAGAGGAGAATAACCAAACTGTGTTCAATTGAACCTGATAGAAGGTGACAGTTATTTTAAATAACAGCAAGTTACAATAGTGGTATGCAAAAGAGCATCTCTGAATGCACAACACGTCAAACCCTGAAGTGGATGAGATACAGCAGCAGAAGACCACTGGAAACTGAGGCTACAGTGGGCATAAACTCATTGAAGCTGGACAGTTAAAGCGTGAAGAAACGTTACCTGGTCTAACGAATCGCGATTTCTGCTGCAGCATGCAGATGGTGGGGTCTGAATTTGGAGTTTACCGTTGGGAAGTAGTGGAACGGGAGATTCGCAGCATGAATGTGCAGGCGAGAAATCTGCAGCAATTATGTGATGCTAACATGTCAACATAGACCAGGATCTCTAAGAAATGTTGCCAGCACACTTGTTGAATCAATGCCACGAAGAATTCAGGTTTTTGGGGAGCAAAGAGGAAGCCTACCCAGTACTATAAGGCTGTATCTAATAAAGTGGCCACTGAATTTATATCAAAATTTTATTGTTAAAATAAATACAACTCTCAAACCTCATATTATCAGCACTATAATGCACTCCAAGTGTATTATACCACCCAAATCTCAGATGTACTCGCACGTAAATTTGCCTGACTTAAAGCTTTTGTTGCTACTACTGTCATACTTTATATTGCCACTAATATACCTCTGCCACTAATATTCCTCATACTCCCATTGATATATCCCACACTCACTTTATATTGTCACTGAAATGCTTCATAGTGACATAAATATTCCCTTATTTTCCCTCATATATTTCATCCTCTCACTGATATTCCACATACACTCACTAATATACCTCATACTAATATACACTCACTAATATACTCTTACTGTTATACAAAAAGTTATTTGGATTATAAACGTCATTATTATTCACCAGGTAGCCTTGATCAGTATAATGTTATACATTATACTGACCAAAGCAAGCTTTACTCTTACAATGATGTACGTCACTCTTACAATGATGTACGTCACTTTTACAATGGTACAAATTACATTGTCTATGTTGTATAGTACACTGACGATAGTATTCCTTACAATCACACTGGTATTCATTATGGGGTCTAATATACTGACACTGGTATACATTACAACGACAGTTGTATGCAATACACTGACAGTGTTGTACATTACGCTAACAATGGTATACGTTACACTAATGATAGGATACTTTACACTGACAGTGGTATTCTTTACACTGACAGTGGTATTCTTTACTCTGACAGTGGTATTCTTTACTCTGACAGTGGTATTCTTTACACTGACAGTGGTATTCTTTACACTGACAGTGGTATTCTTTACACTGACAGTGGTATTCTTTACTCTGACAGTGGTATTCTTTACTCTGACAGTGGTATTCTTTACACTGACAGTGGTATTCTTTACACTGACAGTGGTATTCTTTACACTGACAGTGGTATTCTTTACTCTGACAGTGGTATTCTTTACTCTGACAGTGGTATTCTTTACACTGACAGTGGTATTCTTTACACTGACAGTGGTATTCTTTACTCTGACAGTGGTATTCTTTACTCTGACAGTGGTATTCTTTACTCTGACAGTGGTATTCTTTACTCTGACAGTGGTATTCTTTACACTGACAGTGGTATTCTTTACACTGACAGTGGTATTCTTTACACTGACAGTGGTATTCTTTACACTGACAGTGGTATTCTTTACACTGACAGTGGTATTCTTTACTCTGACAGTAGTATTCTTTACTCTGACAGTGGTATTCTTTACACTGACAGTGGTATTCTTTACACTGACAGTGGTATTCTTTACACTGACAGTGGTATTCTTTACTCTGACAGTAGTATTCTTTACTCTGACAGTGGTATTCTTTACACTGACAGTGGTATACTTTACACTGACAGTGGTATTCTTTACACTGACAGTGGTATTCTTTACACTGACAGTGGTATTCTTTACACTGAAAGTGGTATTCTTTACACTGACAGTGGTATACTTTACACTGACAGTGGTATTCTTTACACTGACAGTGATATTCTTTACACTGACAGTGGTATACTTTACACTGACAGTGGTATTCTTTACACTGACAGTGGTATTCTTTACACTGACAGTGGTATTCTTTACACTGACAGTGGTATTCTTTACACTGACAGTGGTATACTTTACACTGACAGTGGTATTCTTTACACTGACAGTGATATTCTTTACACTGACAGTGGTATACTTTACACTGACAGTGGTATTCTTTACACTGACAGTGGTATTCTTTACACTGACAGTGATATTCTTTACACTGACAGTGGTATTCTTTACACTGACAGTGGTATTCTTTACACTGACAGTGGTATACTTTACACTGACAGTGGTATTCTTTACACTGACAGTGATATTCTTTACACTGACAGTGGTATTCTTTACACTGACAGTGGTATTCTTTACACTGACAGTGGTATACTTTACACTGACAGTGATATTCTTTACCCTGTCAATGAGAAAGATTACCTTTACAACAGTACACTGAGACTGTTATATTTCATTGAGAAATAATTCGCTCTGAATTTGCCAATTTTTCTTTGGGTTTAAAGTATCTCTATATGAGGTTAGTTGACAATAAACTGGGCCAATCAATGACAGAGATCATTTAGTCTCTAAGATTTATTTTTAAAGGTAGTTTAGCTTGATTCATTGAATCAGCTTAATTTTTTTACGCTGAGGATCTGTCCTACGTTGTTACAGCTTAATTTTTTACACTGAGGATCTGTCTTACGTTGTTACAGCTTAATTTTTTACACTGAGGGTCTGTCTTACGTTGTTACAGCTTATTTTTTTACACTGAGGATCTGTCCTACGTTGTTACAGCTTAATTTTTTACACTGAGGATCTGTCTTACGTTGTTACAGCTTAATTTTTTTACACTGAGGATCTGTCCTACGTTGTTACAGCTTAATTTTTTACACTGAGGGTCTGTCTTACGTTGTTACAGCTTAATTTTTTTTTACGCTGAGGGTCTGTCTTACGTTGTTACATCTTAATTTTTTACGCTGCTACATTGTTACTGTTACGTATATCTAACTATGTTACACTTCACGTCATTATAGTTCTCAGTGTTACATCTGGTATTGTCGCTGTTAAACCACTTAATGTCATGTTGGCATCACATACGCTCAGCGTTATACCTCATACTGCTACACATAATGGTTTCGAGTCATACCTCATTCTCTCCATGTTGCATCATATAGTATCCCTCTTACACCTCATATTGCCACTGTCACTTCATGCTGATACACCTCATACAGTTACATCCAATACTGTTGCACTATATAATGTCTCACACTGCTACCTGATGATCCCACTGCTGTGCCTCATACTGACACATTACACCTCATACCCCTGATGTTATTGTTAATACAACAACGCTACACATGATTATCAGTATGTTATACTTATTTTCATCACGTTACACCTGATACTGCTCTTACATTTCATACTGTTATGTTTCACCTCAAAGTACCACTGTACATCTCACAGTGTCACTGTTACAACTCATACTGCCACTGTTACACCTCATACTGCCACTGTTACACCTCATATTGCCACTGTTACAAATCATACTGCTGATGTTACACCTCATACTGCCATTGTTACACCTCATACTGCTACTGTTACACCTCATACTGCCACTGTTACACCTCATTCTGCCACTGTTACACCTCATACTGCTGCTGTTGCACCTCATATTGCCACTGTTATACCTCATACTTCCACTGTTACATCTCATACTGCCACTGTTATACCTCCTACTTCCACTGTTACACCTCATACTGCCACTGTTATACCTCCTACTTCCACTGTTACACCTGATACTGCCACTGTTATAGCTCCTACTTCCACTGTTACACCTCATACTGCCACTGTTATACCTCCTACTTCCACTGTTACACCTCATACTGCCACTGTTATACCTCCTACTTCCACTGTTACACCTCATACTGCCACTGTTATACCTCCTACTTCCACTGTTACACCTCATACTGCCACTGTTATACCTCCTACTTCCACTGTTACACCTCTTACTGGCACTGTTATGCCTCACACTGCCACTGTCATGACTAATACTGTTACATTTATGTTCCATAACATGGCATTCATTCTAAGAGAAATGAAGCTGAAATTTATCTCATTGGATCAAGAACCTCTAACCATCATCAAAACCTTCTCAGGAATAGCTATCATTGTATTATGAGACTTGGCCTCAGTATTGTTATGCTATTGTGCTGTTGTATTCAGTCATCTTGTGTGACCTTGTGTCGCCGTGTGTGACCTTGTCAGACTTTGTGTAATTTTGTGTGTCTCTTTGTGACTTTGTGTGACTGTGGCATTGTGTGGTTTTGTGATATTGTGTGATTTTTGTATGACCTTGTGTGACTTTGTGTTACCTTGTCTTACCTTATCTAATGTATGTAACTTAAAGTCACGTCTGACGACCTGCTTAGACATATGACTTAGTGTGACTTCTGGTGACCTGGTGTGACCTATGATGACTTATTGAGACATCTAGTGACCTGGTGTGACTTATGATGATTTATAGTGACCTTTGATGACCTTTTGTGACCTATAATGACTTACTGTGACCTCTGGTAACTGGTATGACCTATGATGATTTAACATGACCTCTAGTGGTCTGGTGTGACCTGTGATGACTTAGTGGGACCTTTGTGACTTATGATGACTTAATGTGACATCTAGTGACCTGGTGTGAGCTACGATGACTTAGTGTGACCTCTGGTGACCTATGATTACTCAACGTGATATTTGGTGGCCTGCTGTGAGCTATGATGACTTAGCGTGACCCCTGGAGACCTATGATGACTTAATGTGACATCCGGTGATCTGGTGTGAGCTATAATGACATCGTGTGACCTCTATTGACCTGGTGTGACCTCTCTTGACCTGGTGTGACCTCCCTTTCTCTCTCTTTCTGCAGCAAGTGAAGGACAAGCACAAAGCAGAATCAGAGAAGCCTCCGTACTTCGACCTGAGTTGCCTCAAGTACCGCACCGTACAGGTGTTACTGATCACGGCTGCCATCACCTCTGTAGGCCTCTACACTCCTCTCTTCTACCTGGTGAGTACCTGGCCTCAGTCTGATTAGTACCTGGCCTCATACTCACTTGGCAGGACGGTAGTACCTCCCTGGGTGGTTGCTGTCTACTAACCTACTACCTATATATATATATATATATATATATATATATATATATATATATATATATATATATATATATATATATATAGATATATACAAACACTGATCTCTGGCTGAAGGAGACTCGAACCAAATTTTATCAAAGTTGTTTTTTTCAAAAAGTCAGTAAGGATTTGGCAGCAATAATCTCCAAAATGATTAAGAGATTATGTCGACGTCCTTCCAACATTTCAATTTGCTTATCTTGAGTTTACGTAATGATTACCGTTATCTACATGGTGTGTACCATTATCTACCTGTGAGTAGCAATATCTATCTGGTACGTGTCACTGTCTACCTGGTAAATACAATTATCTGCCTGGTAAGTACCATTTTTATCTGGTGACTACTAATATCTACCTCGCATGAACTAATATGTTCCTTGTGAGGACTACCATCTACCTGATGTGCACCATCATCTACCTAGCGAGTATCATCATCTACCTTGTGAGTGCTAGCATCCACCTGCCGAGTTCACTTACTAATATTATCCGCATTATTGTCGTAATCCTGTGTCGACTATGAATGATTAAAATGAGGAAATATTATATATCAAAATAACAGATGAAATCCCCTGCCAGCGTAAACCTGCCTACCTGCGCTGGAAGATAGGATCAAGCCGCCAGAGCGTGCTCCAGTTAAACGGCTGACTACTGGTGCGCACACCGGTTAACTGGATCACCGCTCAAACGTGTTACAAACATTTGTTGAAACCTATGTCTCTCTGGGTATTAGCTCTTCAATCTAGTAATTCACCAAAAATACTGACCAAGCTTTGTGGCTTCACCTCTAAGTTAGAATTCCTGTTGTAGGACTGTCACTCTATCCACACAGCAAAAATATCTTACCGAGCTGCTCTTCATCTCAATAATTTTGTGTGTGTGTGTGTGTGTGTGTGTGTGTGAGTGTGTATATATACATATACATATATATATATATATATATATATATATATATATATATATATATATATATATATATATATATATATATATATATATATATATATACATGTCTTGCCGAATAGGCAGAACTTGCGATCTTGGCTTAAATAGCAACGCTCATCTTGCCATATAGGACAAGTGAAAATTTGTGTATGCAATAATTTCGCAAAAATCATTCTGAACCTAACGAAAAAAATATATTTCACTGTGTTTGTTTAGTATTAAATTATTGTAAACAAATCTAAAATATATTTAGTTGGGTTAGGCTAAAATAAATTGTTCTTGTTGTAATAAGGTTAGGTAAGTTTTCTAAGTTCCTTTTGGTGCAAAATTAAAAATTTTTACATTAACAATAATCAAAAAAATATATCTTTAAACTTATAGGAGAAAATTTTAGAAAGGACTTAATTTTAAATAAGTTCTTGCTAATTGACCAGTTTTAAATATTCGGCATGACATATATATATATATATATATATATATATATATATATATATATATATATATATATATATATATATATATATATATATATATATATATATATATATATATAATGCTATGGTGGTCCTGCTCATTGCAAGTTTAGCTACACAAAGAGGTGTATGTCTCTCAATATATTTACATATACTGAGGATTTTACCATCCTCATTTTAGATATTGCAGTATTCTTTACTGGTGGCGAACAGGTTACCTGCAGTACAAATGTCCCTCGTATCATCGTTAAGACTAACCATAATTAATCAACTAATCACTCCTACTCACCAGCTAGGTTTCTCTAAATATTCTTTTCCCAGACATATCGAACTCGTCTTCTATCCAAAAATTGGTTAGATTCCCCGACTTCACCTCAGAGTTAGAGTTCTCTTTTCTACATCTGATCTCCCATTCAGATGCTAATTAAACCCCATGAGTATACATTTCTCTCGGGTTTACCCTAGAGGTATGGGTGGCAGCAGGAGTGGTTTTTGTGTTTCCAACAACAGACGGCCTCATCAAATCTCCCTCTTAATAATGCTGGTGGCTCCAACCCATTCCCCTCCTTTTATTGTTGTTGGCCGCATGTTTCCTTCAGAGACTAGCCTTGTTCAATATACAAGATCTTCCATCAGGCTTTGTAAATTTTTAACCTCTAACTGTTGCTCAACTTCTGCCTGTAAGACTTTTTGCTTCTGAAGTCGATTTTCTGGATAGCCTCTTGTAATATCTTGAAAATGCCACTCCACTATCAGGCTTGCGAGAAAGGAACTGAGGTGAAACCAGGTGTCCTGCTTGTGTCCGTTAGCGAAGAGGGAAATGGTGACTGCTAATCTTTCACTCTGTGGTTTTATCAGGCAACTCCAGGCCACGTAATGAAAGTCCCATGCAAGGTGACCTTGAATCAGAAATTACTGGGTAGGGGGTAGAGGAAGCCTTTATAAACTCAGCCAAAGTAAGAGAAAGGCTTAGTGAGGAGCCTTGGTTATACACAGAGCTGGAGGTCTGTGGGAAAATTTTGGGGAGTGATCTGTTCCAAGGACTTTTGTGTGTAAGTGTGTTTCAGATTTCCTCAGCTAATTGTCTCTATAGTCTTATATCATCACTATAGTCTTGTATCATCTAAGAATAAGATCTCTTTCTCTTTGACCAAGTTTATTATTGTACAAGTATTAATAAACTGCGATTGGGTGGAATGATCTATTCACTTTTCTCATCATTAATTTGTTATTCATAAAAATTTAAAAGTTAAGCAGAAGTGTGTAAAATCCCAGTATGTAGTAAGAAGAAGTAGTGTAGTCTGTGCTGGCTCACCTTATTACTCATACCTGGATACCTGGAGAGAGTTTCGGGGGTCAACGCCCCCTCGACCCGGTCTGTGACTAAGCATGTTGAGGAGAAAAAAAGATGTACCTTTCTTCCCAGTGAGATAACATGGTGTCCCAGCTGGGGTGATTTTTTATAATTATTATATTAAAAATCAGTCCCATGTGCCTTTCGATTGCTCGGCACATCTATGAATGACGAGATGGACATCGACGCAATGTACATCATAACCTAGAGAAGTGCATTTAACTCTTCTGTGAAAACAGTCCAAGTCTGGTAAATGACCTCGGTTGATTTTGTCAGGAAAATCTGTTTCTGAAGTGTCAAACATTCACACATTTAGCTTGCTCGTGGGCTTTGTTTTAGCTTCGAAGAAGAGAAAAAAATAACATTTTAATTTCTTTTATATAGAGTCAGTGTATCCACAGCAGTTTACTGCCTGGCAGTGAATTCCTTGGTCCACTTGAAGGGCTAAGGAAAAGTGGTGGACATGGGCCGTAAAGATGAGGAAAAAAAAGTGTACAATTTTTGACAGTACTTGGGTAATTGGACTATCTAAACAGGAATCGTAACACTGAAACAATTCTCTGTCGAGTGACGAATGAGCAGCTCATTTCCTCATGGCTACCTGGACATTTTCTTATTTTTTGTGTGTCACTGACGGCCGTTCACGTTTAACCTTTCTTCCTCGGCTGCATTATAATGATGAGCTTCTTAAGTGGATGCATAAGTTTTTAATATTTTAAGACCAAGATTTTATTGATCTCCATTAATGGGCATGTGTAGTTTAAGATGGTTTTAATAGTGGTTTTTACATATTATTACTTAGTAGTTGTATACTTATTGGTGCATTCAGTTGTATACACAGAGCGCCGAATGACCACCTGGTTCAAAAGCATTACAGATGAATAAAGATAACACTAAACAAAATATATGGTGGTCTAGGACCCAAAGGAAAGTATTGACTTCTTGATGATAGATGCTCTCTCTCTTCTTCCTCTCTTTTTTTTTTTTACATAGGGTGTGACAGGGTTAGGTTAAGGATCCCTAAGTTTTTTGACAAGCTACTGACAAGTTATTAAGGATTCCTAACTTTATTGACAAGCTAAGAGCTGTTACCTACATCATCATTTTCATTGTTATGACATATACAGGTAAGGAACAGGATGAAGTTGGAGCCATTTATGGGCCAGCATTGTCATTTAATCAACTGACTTTATCTCGTTGACATCATAATGCTGTACGAATGTGTTCCATACTCGAGTCATCCTGGGGATAAACGATCCCAGATGGAGTGATGTTCTGGAGAAGGGTACAGCCAGAGTGAAATTGCTGCTTTCTGCCCGTCTTGTGGTATAGAAGCATGCATCCCGCTCTCTCTCTCTCTCTCTCTCACTCTATCTCTTTCTTGCTCTTTCTCTCTCTCTCTTTCTTTCTCTCTGACTCAAGACTGGATTTTCAGCCAGTCTAGGCAATTGCCTTCCAGAGCTGAAGCTTCAGAATGTAGAATGATGATTTTATTTAATACCCTCAAACTTCTCGAAAAGAATGTCTTTGATCTGGTACAACTCTCTTCCAAACACAATAGATATTCAGGGATAACCCAATTGGACTTTGTTTACGCACAGTCCTCGAACTTTTTTATGCAAATAGATATCGTTTTCTGCCGGGTCTAGATTCCTCACCGGTGTAACTTCTTCTGCAGATCCTGGGCGCCCAGAGAGAGGGACTGGAAGATTCTGCTCTCATCCTTTTGCAGACTTTCCTGGGGTTCGCCTACGCGCTGGGCTGCATCGGCTTTGGTCTCATCGTCGTTAAACAGAGCGCCCAGTGCATGATATCTCGCCAGTATCTGTGTCAGTTTTCCATCTACAGTCTTGGTAAGTAATTTTTGTACTGGGCTAAGGATGTAATAGTTAACTAAGCCTTTAAAATATGTAAATGGCTTCCACCTCTAGTGCTTAGTGATATGTGCATATTTGAGCTAAAAATTGATGTACACCTGAAGGGTGTTTCGGGGGTCAGTGCCCCCCCGCGGCCCAGTCCATGATCTGAATCGTCGAAATATACAATAAAATATTTTTCTATATTTTCTCTGTATTTTTATAATATATCATATATTTTAAAAATCATACGAAAGGTACAATAAAATCTACTTCGGCTAAAAAATAATGATTTTTTAATCAAAATAATTTAATTGTAGTGGTACTCAGAAAAGTAGTCAGTGAAATCGTAAATTATCCACACTTTACATGAAGATGAGGATTTACTGAGTGGACTGAGAATGTAAGAGGCTGAGAGTGAATGGAAATACCTTGTAGTAGCCTCAGATGTGTGTGACTGAATAAGCAACAGATCACTACTAGAGTAGGCTGATTGTGTTATAATATGAAGGTACTCTGTCCTATAAATGTAAAGAGCTTATACTGGGCTGAAGAAGACGACTGGAGGAAATATTTCTTTTTTTTTATTTACACATCAGTCGTTTCAAGGCAGGGTGACCCGAAAAAGAAGAAACACTTTCATCATCATTCACTCCATCACTGTCTTGCCAGAGGCGCATTTACACTACAGTTAAACAACTGCAACATATCAGCACCCCTTCAGTGTACAGGTACTGTACTTCCCAATGTGCTAATGAAAGTATACAAGAGGGAATGTTTATTAGCTTGAATATCAGTTATGTGTAAGAAACTCTGTAAATACTTGACTAATTGTACGTTTGAGTGGATTATTCATTGCATTAACCATATAATGCATTAAAATGCATTATTTCAGTAATAATGTCTCTGGCACCTTACATACGATGTCGTTGATGCCATATTCTTAAAATAAATAGCTTATAGTCTCCTAAGTTAAAGTAATTTGTGAACCAAAAATTTAGTTCGAAATATAAATCGAATTCGGAGGGAAAAACTGGATAACACTTGAGTGTCACGAAAAGGAAGTTAAAAATTGAAAGTTACCTTGGAGAATAACTTCAATAACTGCCATTGTCCAGGGATGCTACATTCTTGCCATGGGTCATGCAGCAGGTATCTGACATCCCGGATGGACAGGTAAATAAAACCCGTCGTCAGACGTCAGTTAACCCGTGACATTCGACAGTCCTTTACGGAGAAAGCTGCTTCAAAATTGGAACAAAAGGGAATTATTTCTCCACCTGTTAGTGCAATCTGAGTTTGTGTATAGGAGTATAGGAGTTTCTGACTGCCTACAGTGTTTTTCTAAATTGATTAATCAGAAATCCCTGTAGAGAAGTCCCGATCAGTCGAGGTGTGTACAGGAATCGAGTGAGACACAGCTGGCTTTACCAGCTCATCGACCTCCTCAATTCCAGAATCATTAACAAGAACTCGGACCCATTTCAGTAAACGCCGCGTAACTGGGATAAACCTCTTCCATTTCTAGCCTGGAAGAGTGAAAAGGGTTAAAACGTACAGTCCTTAAAGAACACTCCTTAAAGTGATAATATTAAGTAAAACTGACACACTTTAGTATAGCTATCATTCTTTATGCATACAACTTAATATTTAACTCAATTGACAAGCTCTTACAGTGACAAATTCTAGAAAACAATTCTAGACTCGACACAGGTAAAACACCTACTATATGTCACCTCAGGCCATCGTCAAGGTGAAATTGTGGGATACATGAATAAATCAACAGATATGTTGGAGAAAACTTTAAAATTGAATTAGTTCTCAAACTAAATGCATCAAGATACCAGCAATTAGCATCGGAACTCCGAGCTGTTCTCACAGCCTTCTGACGGAGGCTGGGCATAGGGAAGGTAGAGAAGTCCCCAGTGCCCAGATGCATTAAGGTTCCATGAATCACATTCAATATCACATAATCGTCTGGGCAAAATCAAGGCAAAAGTAAGTTTATTTAGGTACAGGTACACATAAATACAGTTACAATAATTATCATACATAGCAGCATATGTGTAGATTACCCAGATAGCCCAAAAAAGTCAAACAAAGTGACTTAATTCCATTTGGGATTCTTATTGATGCTTTAACTGGATTCATGAGAAAATGGTAAAACCGTATCAGCGTCAAGTACACAAACAGGCCAAAATCAAGGGTGCCTTCGAAATAAGATAACATCCACGAATAACTCAGCATCATCAGAACTTAATAATGGCACAGGACGGACCGAAACGTCGTCCAGTTTCCTCTGGAAATCGTAGTTATTTTTTAATATTTCCAGCCACGATATTGTGATTATTAATTTATTGTTTGATACAAGATATAGATCCAGATTCACGTTGACGCTCTAGACTTGACATAGATGAATAGCTATCGTCTTTCCAGGTGAAATTTTAAATCGATGATCCGCCACCATATGTAAACTGAAAAAAAAAAGTTATTCCTGTTTACTGCCGAAAACTCCCATTGGAAGGACATCAGTCGGTATGGCAGAACCAAATGGAACTCACTTCCCGCAGGACTCCCTCTTCCTAATGAACGGTGCAGACATTATTCTTAACTCTAACGTGAAGCGTTTGATCTATGCGAATTCTCTGTACACAAATAGTCAAAATACAAAAACGAGAACGGAGACTCCCATGTCTCCACTGAGGAAGAGTTAGAGACATGTGTAGAAAAGGAAGTAATCAGTCTTTCAGCCTAGCAGAATTAAATGCAGAAGACAATAGAAGTTGAGGTAATCAGTCCCTCATCCTTCACTCTTCAGGCAATATTCTATAGTCTATACCTTCTCAACATTAAGGAAAAATAAATGATTACATAATGATTACATAATTACGAATTTTTGAGAGACTGAGGATTTCTGACAAAGAAGAACATCAGTAGAAGTGTATCTCATTAATGTGCACTCTGGTCACTAAAGGAGCTTATCATATACGAGGAAGCAAATTAATGTTTCATTTATCATATCGAATCATGCAAAATCGGCGAATCCCTCCTGAAGACGAAAATAGTTACGCCATCATAAGTTGCTATCATTTTTTCTTTAAGAAAACGTGAGGTCAGGGAAAACTCTAGGGATTTTTTTATCAGTTTCTAGATCACTGAAACCAGACGAGCAGTCGCCATTGAACCCGACGAAATGCTGCCTTCCTGTGATTAATGGGTATCAGCAGCAGCCCTCAAGGCTTCCCACGCCTAACGTACAAGCAGTTATACCAAGGAACTGAGTGCTTCAGTCTGGTAATGCGCTTTATCGTTTTACAAGACGTCAGCGGTCTAATGCACGCCTTCGCAGATCTATAGTTACCAAATCCACACTGGAACCACGGATATATCTTACAATACCCTGTCTTCATATTTATATGATTTTTACAGAATATAAGAAGTGGACTATACTCGTATAGTTTACTGGACTGTACAATTGATTGCGGGAATTAAATTTATCAGTGGACAGATAATTATTATTAAGATACATGCTCAGATATCATGATACAATAAATTAATGCAGTTCCTTGAATTTTGGGTAGACTGTGTCGTGACCCATGACACTCAAACAGGAAGTCGTCGCTAACTAAATTTCTGTCCAAATCTATATATATCTTGTAAAATAACTGAGTTGATGGGGTATAAATATCTTACTCTTCTAAGTGTCAGCTGTGGTTTAATGGCTACAGTTTCTTTTTTTGCATGTTGTAGCAGCCACAGTGATTTTTCTTGGAGACATCCAGGTGTTTGTTTGCTGGAGTGATAGATGTTTATTCATAGTTCTTTCGATCAGTCTTCTGCACACCCTTTCCCATCGCTCGCCACCTTTCAAAGAGTGAGTGAACACCTTAGGATGCTAAGATGTCGCCCTTGGAGCATATCGCAAATTACAATAATTAATTTCCTGTTATTCAATTTATTTGACGCCTTTTAGTTATATTCGCTTTTCTAAATCTATAATGAATCTTAATTCATTTTCAACATATTATAAAATGCATTTAAATGTATTACACTGTTTCCTCTATTCTAAGTTATTAACGTATTCTCATTTCTAATACTAATATAAATATTACTGAGGACAAGAACATTTTATATTCCACAAATAACTGAGAAATGGTCATTTTTTCTTTCCAGTCAGCTGTGACAGTAATGGCCGAACTGGGCCATTACTGTATGTTATACGATACAACTTATCTACACCACAATAAATAGTTATTTTTGTGTAAATGTTTATTTTCGTAGATATAAGGAAAATATTGAATTTATTTTAGCCTAAACTCAACACACCACAGAGTCAACACACTATCCATGCACAGCAAACGTAAACAAAGACTCGCTAGGCTAGTTCCATTTCTGACAGTAACTGAGTAAATTACTTTCTGTTATATTAGGCTGTCTGGATACGCTAGGTTATGTCTGGTTACGCTAGGTTATGTCTGATTACGCTAGGTTATATCTGCTTACCCTAGGTTATATCTGCTTACGCTAGGTTATGTCTGGTTATGCTAAGTTATGTGTGATTAAGCTAGGTTAGGTTGGGTTTCGTTAGCGATGGCAGAACCAATTTAAGATTATACATCTTAAATTATATTTTATTGCCAAAGTACGCCGAGGACCAATATTTACTTACTGCTAAAATTTCATTATTTTCAGACAACATAGTTACATGAACCTTAACAATTAAATAATGCAAAGATTATGTAGAACGAGAAGAGTATGTATCTAAGCGTATATATACTATGAGTTTGCTTTAATTACTCTTTTAGGGATTAAAGCATTCTTGATTGGAGGTGAACAGGATTTATGCAACAGGCTTTAAATTGTATTCACCTAACCATTCAAATAATATACACACATACATCGAGAGGTGTATGTCTCTCAGAGTACGTGATGATGCCACCCCCATCCCCGTCTCTTAAGGCCTCTTAATATAAATCAAAGAAAGTGAGAGAGGAGGGGGGAAATTTTCATTGTTACAGTTTATATGATACACAGAAATAAGTTTAATAATCATCTAGATCTCTCTCAATCTTCAGCATAATATACGGAAGTAAAACTAGGGTAGGACAACACAACAGGTACAAAATTTACAAATATAAATTTATTTATAAACTAAAAAGGCACAATACCGTGGCTGGAACAATACACAAAAAACCCGCATGTAGGAGACTGGAATTCATGACGATGTTTCGGTCCACCTTGGATTATTAACTTGTCACACAGAGAAGCACAACTAACTAAGGTAAGGAGAGCGGGTAGGAAGGACTAGGCGAAAAACAGCGTCGGAGGGAGTGTCTTAAGTTGTAGAAACAGAGCCAGTGCTTAACCCAGCAGCGTAGTGTTTGACTCACGAAATCGTAGTGACACGATTGTAAACAAACCATACCACGAGTGGGGCTTGAACCCGCGGTCACAGAGTCGTAAGAAGAAGTTCGGAAGTTCGGTTTACTGTCTCACCTGAAACAACCCATTCTCAAAATTTTTGAACACTTCTTTTGTTAGGTACATAAGTTGTTCATAGTCGATGTCTTTGATGAATCGAGGCTGGAGTTCCTTGGACACCATGGTGTTCTTGTTCGAGGATGCAATGAAGAATCGTAGGTTTTTCCACTTGATGCCAGTGGTGCAGTCATCGACTACAATTTCTTCTACAGAAGTGTGGGAATCTTGATCTTTATGCAGTGTTATGTTTGTAGAGGTAGCATCAGGCAGGGCAAGTGGAGTGACTTGGGTTTCATGGGATAATGTAGCTGGTAGGTCTGGAGTGGCTTGGGTTTCATGGGATTCTGTAGCTGGTAGGTCTGGAGTGGCTTGGGTGGCAGTGATTGGAGGATCTATTAGAACAGCGATGCCTCTTGTATTGGGAAGGGTTTTTAGTATGTCTGTGAATGTCGCAATATGAGGAAACTGGAAGCTAGGCAGGTCGTTGAGGCTAAAGAGTTCGTTGATAATAAAGCTGAAGGACCCAGAGAAAGCAGCGTTTTGCATGTAGTCATAGATCATGCAGTAAGTGGATGATCTTGATGGGAGGGTCATCTCTGGCTGTTGGAATAGTATTGATTGCAGAGGCCGATTATTAGGATGCTGGGTTAATGCTCTGGCCTGGACCAAGACACCAGTTCCCAAAGCACCTCATTTCACCTAAGTATCCGACGCTTATCCTCTCGTATGTCGATGACAGGTGGACGCCAGGCACAGGCGGCCGGGGAGGGCAAGCCTCTTGGGTTGGCAAGCCACCTGGGAGGTCAACCCATTAGAATTAGCAGCGGTAACATCTTCCTTCCTCCTGATGTGGCTCTTGGCAAATGTGTATCTTCATCATGCTTGGTAGATATACATGCGTGGTAGATGTGTATCTTCATCATGTGTGGTAGATGTGTATCATTGTCATGCTTGGCAGATGTGTATCTTCATCATGCTTGGTAGATATATATGCGTGGTAGATGTGTATCTTCATCATGCTTTGTCTCTAAAAAGAAATTCGTCCTCCCAGACATCTTCATGCAAATAAATTTCAACTCATACACATTAAAAAAAATAAAAGGAACAACGTTCCAGACGTCATTAAAAATATTCAATTAATAATATAAATATTTACAGAACAAGGAAGGGAGAGATTCCCAGGCTGCAAACACGGCTGGTAATCTCTTCCCACAATAATTCGACCATTCCCAGATTTAAACAACCCTGATCAGTAGAATTTACCATTAGCCATCATAAGAAGAATAAAAATATTATATACACACTGTGCAAGAGAAATATCGCCTTTAAATACGAGTCCTTCATAACATTAGATAGAAGCAAACAGTTTTTGCTAGGAAGCGTGACACAAGCAGACCGAAGGCAAGTGAGAAGAACTTTAATTTAGCAAGAGACCACTTAAGTGAAATTACCACCGCTGTAACACCAAAGTCATACCAGATTATTATTATTATAATCAAGGGGGAAGCGCTAAACCCGGAGGATTATACAGCGCCTGGGGGGGATGTGGAAGGCATTCAGGCTTAATTCAGGGAACTGGAGCACAGATCCAATTCCCTAAATCAAGAGCCCCTCACCAACATCAAGGAACCTTCCTTGAGGGGAAAGTCATACCAGAGGTGAACGAGTGAGCCACCCATTGCCCTCAGCAGAATTAATTATCAAATTGATCAGGAACTCCACTTACTGAGAATATTTTAGAGGTTTAATGGGATACGAATCGTTAAGTATGAAATGCGGTTAATTTTTTTTATGTTAATATACCTTTGCGTTATGTTTTTTTAGTTTGAATGTCAAAATTTTTACATTAATTATAAAGAAATAATACTGGTAATGAAAGTTAAGTATTTATTATTGAAAAAGAAGAGGATTATACAAGGGTTTGATAAATAACCTAGTGTATTTTGAGACACCATTTGAAGACCAGGGAAGCCTGAATGAGCCTAGGCTTATTAATCTGGAGGGTACTTCAACTCCCTGCTATTATGTGCATGAGGGGGGTCAAAGGTCAATTTGAATGCTTGTGGGGTACTTCTGAGAGTACTGAAGTTGGCCGGGAAAATGGAAGAGTCCTTGCCAAGGGTCGTGGGAAGGTGTGCTCTGTGGAGAAGTCATTAGCTCGATTCACAGAGAACCAATTAGTTAACTATGAAGGAACTTGCACTGAATTTAGTACCTAGTGTTATCATTTGAGAACGAAAACAGTTTGGTATCAGAGGAGGTATGAAGAAGGAATTTGTAGAAAGAATAAAAGGTGAGGAAATGTAAAGAGAACTTAGAATAATCACAAATTTCAAAAGCTATCATTTGTTTTTTCTAGGGGAAGAAAAGAGGATGCGATGAATGCCTCTTTATACAACAGTCAGTCATTGAATGTCTCTTTGTATAATATAAAACTAAAGAACACGATATGGCCAAATAGTTGAAGAATATGCATGGTTATGTAGCTTAAGCATATAGTACGGTTATAAAAAACATAAGAAAGGAGAACTGCAGCAGGCCTAGTGGCCCATGCGAGGCAGGTTCAAATCACCTACCGGCTCAAGCCACTGAAGCAACCTAGTTAGGTCCAGTGTAGCTGAAACACATTGTATGGTTATATAGGCAATGCACACGGTATCATTATGTACATGGTATCATTATGATGCTATGGAAATCAGGACTCCAAATTTAATAATCTTGTTGTCACCTAGGATGTCTTCTACGCAGGTTTGCTGTCCATCAATAATACTAATTTTACCCATTCAATACTGTCCCTGTTCGATTCATACCTCTCGTTCTGTCTCTTTTTATTTGCCTATTGAATCCCGACTGTAACCGAGCCAGTGTTTTGTGGCTCGGTTGGTAACGCTCTCGCTTTAATCACTAAATGTTCGGGGTTCACTCCCAGGCATTGGTGGAAACGTTAGGCATGTATCCTTAGACCTGCTACTCCTGTTTACCTAGCAGTAATTAGGTACCTGGAGGTTAGTCGAATGGTGTGGGTCGCATCCTGAACAAGACTGAAGAATCACAATGGAAATATGACAGACGGTCCTTGATGATGCATCCTGGGTGGCTAACCTTCCCCAGTTTTATCCTGAGTGGCTCACCTTCACCAGCGTTATCCTGGGTGGCTAACCCTGCCCAGGGTTATGCTGGGTGGCTAACCCTGCCCAGGGTTTTCCTGGGCGGCTAACCCTCCCCAGAGTTATCCTGGGTGGCTAACACTGCCTAGGGTTATCTTGGGTGGCTAACCCTGCCCAGGGTTATCCTCGGTGGCTAAGACTCCCTAGGGTTTTCATGGGCGGCTAACCTTCCTCAGGGTTATCCTGGGTGGCTAACCTTCCCCAGGGTTATCCTGGGTGGCTAACCTTCCCCAGGGTTATCCTGGGTGGCTAACCTTCCCCAGGGTTATCCTGAGTGGCTAACCTTCCCCAGGGTTATCCTGGGTGGCTAACCTTCCCCAGGGTTATCCTGAGTGGCTAAGCCTCCCCAGGGTTATCCTGGGTGGCTAACCTTTCCCAGGGTTATCCTGGGTGACTAATCTTCCCCAGGGTTATCCTGGGTGGCTAACCTTCCCCAGGGTTATCCTGGGTAGCTAACCTTCCCCAGGGTTATCCTGAGTGGCTAAGCCTCCCCAGGGTTATCCTGGGTGGCTAACCTTCCCCAGGGTTATCCTGGGTGGCTAACCTTTCCCAGGGTTATCCTGGGTGACTAATCTTCCCCAGGGTTATCCTGGGTGGCTAACCTTCCCCAGGGTTATCCTGGGTAGCTAACCTTCCCCAGCGTTATCCTGAGTGGCTAAGCCTCCCCAGGGTTATCCTGGGTGGCTAACCTTCCCCAGGGTTATCCTGGGTGGCTAACCTTCCCCAGGGTTATCCTGGGTGGCTAACCTTCCCCAGGGTTATCCTGAGTGGCTAACCTTCCCCAGGGTTATCCTGGGTGGCTAACCTTCCCCAGGGTTATCCTGAGTGGCTAAGCCTCCCCAGGGTTATCCTGGGTGGCTAACCTTTCCCAGGGTTATCCTGGGTGACTAATCTTCCCCAGGGTTATCCTGGGTGGCTAACCTTCCCCAGGGTTATCCTGGGTAGCTAACCTTCCCCAGGGTTATCCTGAGTGGCTAAGCCTCCCCAGGGTTATCCTGGGTGGCTAACCTTCCCCAGGGTTATCCTGGGTGGCTAACCTTCCCCAGGGTTATCCTGGGTGGCTAACCTTCCCCAGGGTTATCCTGAGTGGCTAACCTTCCCCAGGGTTATCCTGGGTGGCTAACCTTCCCCAGGGTTATCCTGAGTGGCTAAGCCTCCCCAGGGTTAGCCTGGGTGGCTAACCTTTCCCAGGGTTATCCTGGGTGACTAATCTTCCCCAGGGTTATCCTGGGTGGCTAACCTTCCCCAGGGTTATCCTGGGTAGCTAACCTTCCCCAGGGTTATCCTGGGTGGCTAACCTTCCCCAGGGTTATCTTGTGTGGCTAACCTACCTCAGGGTTATCCTGGGTGGCTAACCTTCCCCAGAGTTATCCTGTTTGGCTAACCTTCCCCAGAATTATCCTGGGTGGCTAACCTTCCCCGTTGTTATCCTGGGTGGCTAACCTTCCCCAGAGTTATCCTGGTTGGCTAACCTTCCCCACGGTTATCCTGGGTGGCCGACCTTCCCCACGGTTATCCTGGGTGGCTAACCTTCCCCAGGGTTATTCAGGGTGGCTAACCTTTCCCAGGGTTATCCTGGGTGGCTAACCTTTCCCAGGGTTATCCTGTGTGTCTAACCTTCCCCAGGGTTATCCTGGGTGACTAACCTTCCCCAGGGTTATCCTAGGTGGCCGACCTTCCCCACGGGTATCCTGGGTGGCTATCCTTCCCCAGGGTTATCCTGGGTGACTAACCTTCCCCAGGGTTATCCTAGGTGGCCGACCTTCCCCACGGGTATCCTGGGTGGCTATCCTTCCCCAGGGTTATCCTGGGTGACTAACCTTCCCCAGGGTTATCCTAGGTGGCGGACCTTCCCCACGGGTATCCTGGGTGGCTAACCTTCCCCAGGGTTATCCTGGGTGACTAACCTTCCCCAGGGTTATCCTAGGTGGCGGACCTTCCCCACGGGTATCCTGGGTGGCTAACCTTCCCCAGGGTTATCTGGGTGACTAACCTTCCCCAGGGTTATCCTAGGTGGCCGACCTTCCCCACGGGTATCCTGGGTGGCTAACCTTCCCCAGGGTTATCCTGGGTGACTAACCTTCCCCAGGGTTATCCTAGGTGGCGGACCTTCCCCACGGGTATCCTGGGTGGCTAACCTTCCCCAGGGTTATCTGGGTGACTAACCTTCCCCAGGGTTATCCTAGGTGGCCGACCTTCCCCACGGGTATCCTGGGTGGCTAACCTTCCCCAGGGTTATCCTGGGTGACTAACCTTCCCCAGGGTTATCCTAGGTGGCCGACCTTCCCCACGGGTATCCTGGGTGGCTATCCTTCCCCAGGGTTATCCTGGGTGACTAACCTTCCCCAGGGTTATCCTAGGTGGCCGACCTTCCCCACGGGTATCCTGGGTGGCTATCCTTCCCCAGGGTTATCCTGGGTGACTAACCTTCCCCAGGGTTATCCTAGGTGGCCGACCTTCCCCACGGGTATCCTGGGTGGCTAACCTTCCCCAGGGTTATCATGCGATTACCATATGAAACTAAAGTTATATCTATTATGTATAATTTGTATATGCATATGTGTATAGCTAATTTATATACATATGCGTATAGCTAAACTGAGAATTAATGTTTATATTACGGCCTGGAGATATAAATTCCAGGTCTGCATTGGTGTACCAAATTCAATACCAAATTTATTTATAAAATTAACTTGCAACATGAAAATATAATGAAAACAAAATTGATACACATTAGTAGACATCGATCCCGTGTTGTGCTCTCACATGCAAAATGACTGTCAAGTTATTTTACGTCAGTTATTTAAAAAGTTATCCACTTTTAGTGATTATATTTATCTATCTATCTATCTATCTATCTATCTATATATGTATGTATACATATATATATATATATATATATATATATATATATATATATATATATATATATATATATATATATATATATATATATATATATATATATATATATGCAATAAGATCACAGTAAACAGGTGATTTCAGAATATGCAAAACAACCACTTTGAAAGAATAGAGAAATTCCAAGCGCTTTCGTGACTACTCACATTATCAAGGATAATGTGAGTAGTCACGAAAGCACTTGGAATTTCTCTATTCTTTCAGAGTGGTTGTTTTGCATATATATATATATATATATATATATATATATATATATATATATATATATATATATATATATATATATATATATATATATATATATATATATATATATATATATATATATATGTATAAATATATATATATACAAACACTGATCTCTGGCTGAAGGAGACTCCTTCAGCCAGAGATCAGTGTTTGTGTATAATTCGCATGCTCTTGCGAATTCCTTGCATATATATATATATATATATATATATATATATATATATATATATATATATATATATATATATATATATATATATATATATATATATATATATATATATATATATATATATATATATATATATATATATATATATATATATATATATATATATATATATATATATACTACAAATTCGGTATTTTTGCGACCGATAGAGGTGTACCTGTTTCCAGAGAACCCTCCCCCCCCCCATGCACTCCCTTAACTGCAGCTCAACACTTTCAAGAGAACCATAATAGGCTGAACACGTGGTTCTCAACACCCTTAAGAGGACACAGCTTGCAGCTCAGCCTTCACAAGAGGACAGAACTTACAGATCAACATCCACAAGAGGATACAACTTGTAGTTCAACATCCACAGGAAAACAGAACTTGTAGCTCAACATTAACAGGAGGACAGGTCTTGTAGCTCAACATCCACGAGAGGACAAAACTTGTAAATCAATACCAACAAGAAGACAGAACTTGTAGCTCAACAGAGACAAGAAAACAGAACTTTTTGCTCAACAACTTCCAGAAAACAGAACTTGTTGCTCAACATCTTCAAGAAGACAGAACTTGTTGCTCAACATCTTCAAGAAGACAGAACTTGCAGCTCAACATCCACAAGAGGACACAACTTGCAGATCAACATCCAGAACATGTCCTAGGTTTGGGACCCAACCCTTTGAAACTCCTCTAATTTGGCATCAGTTGGACGAAATCAGATGAAAATAAAATAAATTAATCCATGTTAAGCGCTAAACCCAAGTGAGTCATTCAGCGCAAGACGTGTTGGAGGCTCGATCCTCCGTCTGGTGAGCGCCAGACAGACGCGCTTCCTATTTGTACTCGCCTAGATGAAGATATTTTCTAGAGTTCCCGGATCTAGCATTTAATAATCTCTAGGAACCCTATATTTAGAACTATACCAAGACAAACACTGCTGAAAAAACAAAGCATTGTGATGCTATGCCCGGAGTGCCCAGGAGCTCCTACTTAGTACCCTCTGGAACTATGCTCTCCAATCTTGTGCCAGTCAAATACCCCTTGATGTTTTACACTATACAGGAGTATATCCTGGAAATAAATGGTATCAAATACCGACACAGTGGAAATATAAACACATATGCAGTATAATGTGATTCTTTATTGACAACGTTTCACCCACACAGTGGGCTTTTTCAAGTCACACACAGATCTGTGTGTGACTTGAAAAAGCCCACTGTGTGGGTGAAACGTTGTCAATAAAGGATCACATTATACTGCATATGTGTTTATATTTCCACAGGAGTATATCCTGCAGAAAAAAAGATAAACTAGCAAAATAAAAGATATGTTTATCCATGCATAAATTATTACTGTAATAGTTGTGTGCAGCATGACAATATTAATACTTCCAAAAAAATATTAATGTCTTCATATTAAGAAAGATTTTATATACATTTTTTAAATAAAGATAATATTAATTTAAACATGAAGTGCAAATAGTTAATCAGGACTTGAAATATTTGCACTAGTTTTAGCTCCCGGGAAATTCAGTGAGAAAGATGTGCCTGGTTATTCTTAGCCAGAGCTTCAGTACTGTGTGTTGTTGTTGACACAGTCTCTCAGAGGTCATCTTCTACGCTCGGGATGTGAAGTCATTCTAACACATCTACGAAAGTGACCTCAAAAACAGGTACGTTTCGGCCGCTGGGAATTGTTGAAAACTTTGTTATGGTCATACTGGCAGCTAGTGGTATGACTCATCTGTGACCAAAATGTAATTACTGGCAGAGTTATGAGCAGGGGGAATCAATCACGAAATCTGTAAAATCCTCTTGCATGCTGTATTGGAGTGACTGCACATCCCGAACTAATTTCGTTACGTAGAGAAGACGAGTTCAGTATATACAGTATATAAAGTATATACAGTATATGCCGAGGTCAGTATATCCGGTCTCTTCTTTCTCAAGAGATGTGGTTAAATTTTCCTGCTTGACATTGTTTCTCCGACTCTTCCAGTTACATGAAATAGGTTCTAACTACATGCCATGAAATGCAGAGATGTGAAATGGCCTGGTAGTAACAAATTCAGTGTGTTTTTTGAAAAAAAATGTCATTAAGGCACACTAATTTCAAATGCTAGTAGTCCTTGTTAGAGATTTTAGCAGAAAAATTGAGACTGTCTTGCTCAGTCAAGCAGAACGGCGCCATTATAGTGCTGGTGCCTAACCAGCACACGGACTATCGATATTTTGTCCATTAGAAAATACTTTAATGTATTATTGTGTAAGTATAGCACTGAAATTCTTCTTTTATTAAACAAGGTTGTCTATATTTTGGGGGAAATATCAGTTTGCATAAATAATATTGAATATAAATAAATTAAAAAAACAATAATTATGACAATAACAGAATAAATTATACCTGTGAAAATTCCTTCGCATACCTGCCTTGTATGGACCAGTAGGCTTACTGTAGTGTTCCTCCATTCTTAGGTTCTAAAGTAACCTCACCCAAGTTTGGAAACCGCTGTTCGAGAGATATAGAAGTTTTAACTAAACCTTGCAAAAAGCTGCATTACAAAAATATCTCCATAGGGCACAAGACTGTACCTCAGTACTCTCAAGAGTTTTATCAACTGGAACTCATCCATCCCAAACATTCCAATTTTTTTTTAATAAGTCAGACGCTGTATAATCCCCACGGGTTTATCCCTCCCCATAATAATAATAATAATAATAATAATAATAATAATAATAATAATAATAATAATAATAATAATAATAATAATAATAATTTGGAATAAGTACCAGACATTAAAAGTATATCTTCAAAATACTCGGGAACTGTAGCCCAAAATTCTTAAAACGCCCAGGAGCTGGAATCCAACTCACTGAATGAGATAAAAAAAATTGATATTCAAATTAGGCATGGTGCAGACTTCCTCAAGTGACCCAGAAACTGTAAATTAACACTCTCAAGTGGCCAGGAGCTGAAACACAAATTTCTCAAATATATCGAAAATCCGAGACTAGTCAAACAAGACATTGTGAAAGTGTCATCGAAAGACCCGGGAGCCGTAGCTCAACATGCCAAGGACTTGCAACGCAAGATTCTCCAACACATCTAAACTTGAGAATAATCTGAAGAGGCATTGTGAAGATATAACATCCCCAGAAGCAATAATTCAGCAACCTGGAGCTGGAGGTCAACTCTTGCAAATGCAGGTAGAGATTAAGGTTATTGTGTCAAACCGTGAAGGAGGAGCTCGATCTCGAGAAATAAAACAGAAGCGGAGCGTGAAACTATAGCTTAAAATTCTGAAATGACTCAGAATCCGGTGCAACTCTTACGAAAACCCACATAAACTTAAGATCGGTCAGGCAAATATTTATGAAGATATTCAATATTCCCTAAAGATATATTTTAGCAAGTGAAGCTTACAAAATTAAATCACACAATATGGCCGCACACTAATTCTTAGTGACAGATACTTCCTAAGGAACCAACTAACAGTCTGATGTATGTACATGAACGGTATACAATACAGACAAGTTGAAAAAATTAGACACATGTGCAGCATCTGGGTATAAGTAATTGCACACGTGTCTAATTTTTTCAATCTGATGTATGTAAACAGTTTAGATAACCTCCACCTGCTGCTTCATCTCTCCTGTCTACATTATATAAGGAACTTCTCCGAGCATATGTTGTATTTTCCTTTAGACCGATAGACTGGACACTTATGCAACATAAGGGAATATTTATTGAGGAAACGTTTCGCCACACAGTGGCTTCATCAGTCCAGTACAAAGCAGAAAGGTGTAAGGAGAGGAGGAGTTTGAGGTAATTAGTCTCTCAGCCTGGAGTCGATGTGTTCAGTCCACCAATCTTGTAGAAAGTACATAGGGCCGTAGAAGTGGCTTATGTACTGTAGTCTGGTGAGGCGAAGCAGGAGGAGGCGGTACCATCCACTAGTCGAAGTAGGTCTTCGTCCAATATTTGGACAAGTTTTGAAGAATTCTTTTTATCACGATCCCATGATGATGCAGTGTCTGACAGATGTGATAAATGGTTTAAAAAACTGACAAGTAGAATATTGAGACACTTATGCAACATATGGGAATCTTTATCGAGAAAACTTTTCGCCACACAGTGGCTTCATCAGTTGCATATGTCTCAATCTTCTACCTGTCGGTTTTTTCAAACCATTTATCACAGACTGAATACATCGACTCCAGGCTGAGGGACTGATTACCTCAAATACCCCATCTTCTACCACTCTTCTCTGTATCAGACTAAAGAAGCCACTGGCTGGCGAGATATTTCAACAATAAATATTACCAAATGTTGCAAAAGTAACTAATTGTTCAACAGTCAGATATTTATTTAAACTGAAGACAGTTTTTTTTTTTAGAAAAGGGAAAGTCCTTCAACATTAAAACTTAAAAAATTTTTAAGGAAAATATAACTGAACGTCAATAGCAGAATTTTTTTGGACATACGATAAAAATCAGTATTTCAAAAACAGCTGAAAGAAAGTGATTATAAAACTCATTGATATAATCTAAAGGCCTATGTACTGTAGACAGGTGAAATAAAGCAACTGAACGTGTCATCACAGGTAGAAAATTTCAGTAATGGAAGAAAGTCATGCTTATGTTAGGCTGGAAAAACGTTCTCGCAATAAAGTTTCTTAAATGTTTCACAAATGTCTCATTCATCAACTTGTCGGCTTTCTAAACTATTTTTTTATTAATACATCGGCCGTGTCACTCCATCACTGTCTTGTCAGAGGCACGCTTACACTACAGTTATAAAACTGCAACATTATCACCCCTCCTTCAGAGTGCAGGCACTGTATTTCCCATCTCCAGGACTCAAGTCCGGCCTGCCGGTTTCCCGGAATCCATTCATTAATGTTACCTTGCTCACACTCCAACAGGACGTCAAGTCCTAAAAACTATTTGTCTTCATTCGCTCCTATCTAACATGCTGGAAATCAAAGCCCCTTGCACACGAAACCTCCTTCACCCCCTCCACTACCTCCAGCCTTCTCCTTGTTGCAACATTCACCACCCATGTTTCACACCCATATATGAGCGTTGGTATAACTATTAAGGTTATAATTTTTTTACCTTTTCTCCAGATAAAACATCTGTGTCATAAATCTATGAACTTATGTTTAAAAACAATGACAAAGTCCCTAATTCCTCTCAATTTTCAAAAAAGGTCACCCCTAAATAAAAACTATGAATCACCATATAAGTAGCAACTTAGGAAAGTTCTAAATGGCAACTTAAATTAATGAAAAATATTGATCACCATATATTTACGTTACTAATCATAAGTAACAACTCAGAAAATTACTAATTGGCAACTCTATATAACAAAAAATAAAATAAAAAAAAGGCACAATACCGTCTACTATTGTTGTTATCATTTTCAAATTGTATTTCACAGAGGAGTGTATCAGTGAGCAACGCTTGTCTGACAATATATTTACAGGTATAGCCAACGTTAACACAGGGACGCTGTTGTCAAACTGCAACGAATGTTCTCAGAGAAGGGGATTAACAAACCACAAATTAATGTTGTCAGCATCACGTTCTGGACAGGATTCTCCGTTTGGTAATGATTGAAAATCTTGGCCCTAAAACTAGTTCTCCAAACATCGAGTATCCATATGTATCCCAGTTGGCGAATTTGAGAAACTAAAGGCAGTTTGTTAATGAAACAGAAGAGATCGTCTATGAACCAGGATGGAGAGATGATATAGTTTTTGTACCATCTAACACGAGTGTTTAGAATCTTTGAAGAGAAATGGCCCTTTCCTTTCATTAACTCTCAGAAAATTCCAAACATCATTCACCATTCTAGCTATTCTTGCATTCATTCTTATACCTACAAGATGGAATACTTTGGAGAAGATTCATTTCATACACCTGGGCAGATTATTGGTTTACTGATCTGATGTATGATGAAAATGACTTCAAGAATTTGTCAGAAATGTTGGAACCTTACAAAAAAACACTGAACTCATTGAAAAATCACTGGAAGCAGGAGCCGTCCACACTCAATATACCAAGAAGTAATCAGTGCGTTTAACGTGCAATCAAAGTTATGCAAGAACTGTATGCTGCCTGCTTAAAAAAAAACTGCAACTTCAGTTTATTCTAAGCAATAAATAGTAACATATGTACAAACATGATAACAATGATGCTGTAAGCTGCTTTTATATTATTAATATTACATGCAATATGGATTCAAGTTACTTGATTTCGTAACTTGTTTTTTTCTTTTAGGGGTAACATTTTCTAAAAAGATATTGAAATGAAAGGTCATTTATTTGCTTTCAGGGAAATATTCATCTGATTAAGGTGTAGGAATATTACATTGTAAAAAAGTTATAACCCTAATAACTATACTCTTTGCTTCCATGGACAGAGTTCTTTGTCTCCACAGATGCCTAAGTGATCTACTCACCTTGAACCCCTCATCAATACTGTGAGTCACCTCATCTTTCATGGACTCATCTCCTGACACGTTCACTCCAAAATATCTGAATACTTTCACCTCCTCTATACTTTCTCCCTCCAATTTGATATCCAATCTTTCGCCATCTGATTTTTTGTTTTCCTCATCACCTTACTCTTTCCAATATTCACTTTTAATTTTCTTCTTGTACATATTCTACCAAACTCATCTACCAACCTTTGCAATCTCTCTCAGAATCTCCCAAAAGCATAGAGTCATCAGCAAAGAGCAGCTGTGACAACTCCCAATTTGTGTTAGACTCCTTATCTTTTATCCCCACACCTCTTACCAACACCCGATCATTCACTTCTCTTACAATCCCATCTATAAATATATTGAACAACCATGGTGACATCACACATCCTTGTCTAAGGCCTACTTTTACTAGGAAATAATCTCCCTCTCTCCTACATACTCTAACCTGAGCCTCATTATCCTCGTAAAAACTCTTCACTGTTCTCAGTAACCTAGCTCCTGCTCCATACATTTGCAACATCTGCCACATGGCCCCCCTATCCACCCTGTCATACACCTTTTCCAAATCCACAAAACCCTCTATACCCTTATGTAAATACTGTTCACCTATATGTTTCACAGTAAACACTTGGTCTACACACCCCCTACCTTTCCTAAAGCCTCCTTGTTCATCTGCTATCCTATTCTCCATCTTATTCTTAATTGTTTCAATAATAACTCTACCATACACTTTACCACGTATACTCAACAGACTTATTCCCCTATAATTTTTGAACTCTTTGTCCCCTTTTCCTTTATACAAAGGAACTATGCGCGCTCTCTGCCAATCCCAAGGTTCCTTTCATTCTTCCATACTTTATTAAACAACAGCACCAACCACTCCACAACTATATCCCCACCTGCTTTTAACATTTCTTTCTTTATCTCATCAGTCCCAGCTGCCTTACCCCCTTTCATTCTACTCACTGCCTCATGAACTTTCCCCACACTCACAACTGTCTCTTCCTCACTCTTACAAGATGTTATTCCTCCTTGCCCTAAAGACGAAATCATAGCTTCCCTATCTTCCCTTCCCTATCAACATTTAACAATTCCTTATAATATTCCCTCCATCTTCTCGATACCTCTAACTCTCCATTTAGTAACTCTCCACTCATATTTTTAACTATCAAATACACTCATTCCCTAGGCTTCCTCAACTTATTAATTCCACTCCAAAACGTTTTCTTATTTTCAGTAAAATTTGTTGATAACATCTCACTCACTCTCTCATTTGCTCTCTTTTTACATTGCTTCACCACTCTCTTAACATCCTGAAGTCTTCTCAACAATCTTTCATCTACCAATACATTGTGAAACCAACTACTGTCATTACATCCTACGTCATATCTTGTATACTCATTTATCCTCTTTTTCTTAAAATATGTGTTACCTATAACCAAATCCTTTCTATACAAAGTTCAATCAAAATGTCCCAATTATCATTTACACCTGGCACCTCAACCTTACCTACCACACCCTCTCTAAATGTGTCTTCTACTTTAGCATTTAGGTCCCCTACCACACTGACTCTCTCAGTTAGTTCAAAACTTCCTACACACTCACTTAACATCCCCTATTATCTCTCTCTCTCCTCTACACTCCTCTCTTCTCCAGGTGCATACACACTTACTATGACCCACTTTCGCATCCGACCCTTATTTTAATCCACATAATCCTTGAATTTATTAATTTATAGTCCCTCTTCTCCTTCCATAACTGATCCTTTAACATTATTGCTACCCCTTCCTTAGCTCTAACTCTCTCAGATACTCCTGACTTAATCCCATTTATTTCTTCACACTGAAACTCACCTACTCCCTTCAGCTTTGTTTCACTTAGAGCTAGGATATCCATCTTCTTTTCATTCATAACATCAGCAATCATCTCTTTCTTTTCATCTGCACTACATCCACGCACATTGAAGCACATGCCCATTGCTCCCGGCATTTTAGTCGCCTCATACGACACGCATGGCTTACGGAGGAAAGATTCTTTTTGCACTTCCCCATGGAGAATAGAGAAAATACAGAATAATAAGAAATATTAAGAAAGAAAAGAGAAAAAAACCTAGATGTGTGTATGTATAAATATGCCTGTGCATGCCCGTGTAGTGTGATCTAAGCGTAAGTAAAAATAGCAAGCTATACCTGTTATCCAACATATTTATGAGACAGAAAAAAAGACACCAGCAATCCTACTATCATGTAAATCAATTACAGGTTTCTGTTTCACGACTTAAGAAATCGTAATGACACGATTGCAAATAAACCATACCCCCGGCCGGGATTGAACCCGCGGTCATAGAGTCTCAAAACTCCAGCCCGTCGCGTTAGCCACTAGACCAGCTAGCCACAATAAGATTCATCCAACTAGGTATATTTCTACACCATAGGAAAGTTAGCACAGGCACCTCTGTGACCACAAATGCAAGTTTTTACAGACGAATCTCCAGCTAGCGTGGCCGTGGAGATTCGTCTGTAAAAACTTGCATTTGTGGTCACAGAGGTGCCTGTGCTAACTTTCCTATGGTGTAGAAATATACCTAGTTGGATGAATCTTATTGTGGCTAGCTGGTCTAGTGGCTAACGCGACGGGCTGGAGTTTTGAGACTCTATGACCGCGGGTTCAATCCCGGCCGGGGGTATGGTTCTGTTTCACACTCACTTGGCAGGACGGTAGAACCTCCCTGGGTGGTTGCTGTCTACCAACCTGCTACCTACCTTTCTAAACTATTTATATAATATTTGTTGAAGATTGAGACACTTATGCAGCATATGGGAATCTTTATTCAGGAAACGTTTCGCCACACAGTGGCTTCATCAGTCCAATACAAAGAGGAAAGCGTAAGGAGAGGAGGAGTATGAGGTAATCAGTCCCTCAGCCTGGAGTCGATGTGTTCAGTCCATCAATCTTGTAGAATGTACAGCATAGGGCCGTAGACGTGGCTTATATACTGTAGTGAGGTGAGGTGAAGCAGGCGGAGGCGGGGTCATAGTGGTACCATCCACTAGTCGAAGTAGGTCTTTGTCCAAAGGTTGAACAAATGTTGAAGAATTCTTTGTAACAAGATCCCATGATGCTGCAGTGTCTGACAGTTGTGATGAATGGTTTGAAAAACCGACAAGTTGAAGATTGAGACACTTATGCAGCATATGGGAATATTGATTCAGGAAACGTTTCGCCACACGGTGGCTTCATCAGTCCAATACAAAGAGGAAGGCGTAAGGAGAGGAGGAGTATGAGGTAATCAGTCCCTCAGCCTGGAGTCGATGTGTTCAGTCCATCAATCTTGTAGAATGTACTTGTCGGTTTTTCAAACCATTCATCACAACTGTCAGACACTGCAGCATCATGGGATCTTGTTGCAAAGAATTCTTCAACACTTGTTCAACCTTTGGACAAAGACCTACTTCGACTAGTGGATGGTACCACTATGACCCCGCCTCCGCCTGCTTCACCTCACCTCACTACAGTATATAATCCACGTCTACGGCCCTATGCTGTACATTCTACAATATTGATGGACTGAACACATCGACTCCAGGCTGAGGGACTGATTACCTCATACTCCTCCTCTCCTTACGCCTTCCTCTTTGTATTGGACTGATGAAGCCACTGTGTGGCGAAACGTTTCCTGAATAAAGATTCCCATATGCTGCATAAGTGTCTCAATCTTCAACTTGTCGGTTTTTCAAACCATTCATCACACATATAATATTTGTAAACCATAGATACATTTTGGAATCTTTAAACAGGGAATTCTTCAAATTTTGCCTAACCTATAGGTTTGACCTACTTGCATTAGTGGAATTTTCCACCGGTGACGTCGCCCTCTGCTGCTTCATTTCATTATTCTGTAGCATGTAAGCCACTTCTCCACGCAATGCTGTACTTTTATCAAGATTGGTGGCCTGAATGCATTAACTCTAGGCTGAGGGTAATTAAGGAAATGAGACACCTGTGCCAGCCGCTGGCTGGCACAGGTGGTTCTTAACATATTTTGGGTGGCGCTTTCCCCCCTCCAGATATAAAAATTAAAAACTGCTCTTTATTTTAAAATGCAAACTGAGAAACTAGGTTTCATTCATGACTTTAAAACTTTAAACTATTCAAGACTCTATCGAAGGTGCAGATTGCAAATGCACAATATATTCCTTATTTTTGCTCTGGGTTCGTGACTTCACCTCACCTCACTTCACCCCCAGGGGAAGGCTTCCCCCAGCGTTTCCAGTTAAGACCCGCTGCTTTAGCTGATGCTAAGTGTGAATACAGTATCATCAACCTTGAAGTGATTTACCATTTCCTCTTTGGATCATTTGAACTTCACTCTAAATGGCTGGACGTTTGAACACTAAAACATTATGTTGTAATGTATGGCCCCTGTCTCTGTTCACACACTTTACTAAATTGCAATACATACTTATAACCTAGCATTAGTCTATCTGTGGTTCCAGCAGCCACTGTAGTTACCACCTCTCAGTACCGCCCTGGTTCTACCAAGAACCTACGTGAGCGAGTAAAGAGTGAAACCACGAATGCGATTCCTGCCCAGTGCGGCAGAGAGAAAAATGAGTGCATTAATTATGCAAACAATTTATAGAAATCATACCACGGATGGGGTTAGAACCCACGATCATAGAGTCTCAAAACTCCAGATCGTCGCGTTAGCCAACTCCGTTTGGTGTACTAGCCTCCACAAGCAGTATTTATATTAATGTGACCACGAACTAGTGGTATTGAATCAATAAGAACACTGCGACTAGCCAAGGACTCGAACCCTTGGTAATAAATATGATGTGTATATAGACCTCAGTAAGGCTTTCGATAGAGTTCCACATCAGAGACTATTATGGAAACTTAAGGCACACGGAATAGGAGGAGAAACTTTTGACTGGGTAGAGGCATGGTTGACAAATAGGCAGCAGAGAGTTTGCATAAATGGGGAGAAATCAGAATGGGGGCACGTCACAAGCGGTGTTCCACAGAGGTTAGTGATGGGCCCCCTGTTGTTCACAATTTACATAAACGACTTAGATGAGCTAATAAATAGCGACACAAGCAAATTTGCTGATGACACCAAAATAGGCCGTCCTATTGAGGGCATTAGAGCACTCCAGGATAATTTGAATAGACTGATGCAATGGTCGGAGAAGTGGCAGGTGCAGTTTAATAGAGACAAATGCAAAGTTCTAAATTTTGGACAGTTAAATAACCATGCCACATATAAGCTAACAGTAATCTAAAACCAAGACAACAGTGCATAAGTGTTCGCAATAAAGCTAAGAGAATTATTGGCTTCATATCTAGAAGTATAAATAATAGAAGTCCTCAACTTGTTCTTCAACTCTATATATCCTTGCTTAGGCCTCATTTAGATGATGCTGCACAGTTCTGGTCACCGTATTACAGAATGGATATAAATGCACTGGAAAACGTACAGAGGAAGATGACAAAGTTGATCCCATGTATCATATATATATATGTCGTGCCGAATAGCCAGAACTTGCGATCTTGGCTTAAACAGCAACGCTCATCTTGCCATATAGGACAAGTGAAAATTTGTGTATGCAATAATTTCTCCAAAATCATTCTGAACCTAACGAAAAAAATATATTTGATTGTGTTTGTTTAGTACTAAATTATTGTAAACGTATTTATAATATATTTAGTTGGGTTAGGCTAAAGTAAATTGATCTTGTTAAAATAAGGTTAGGTAAGTTTTCTAAGATTCTTTTGGTGCAAAATTAAAATTTTTATATTAATATTAATGAAAAAAATATATCTTTAAACGTATAAGAGAAAATTTTAGAAAGGACTTAATTTTAAATGAGTTCTTGCTAATTGACTAGTTTTACATATTCGGCACGACATATATATATATATATATATATATATATATATATATATATATATATATATATATATATATATATATATATATATATATATATATATATATATATATGTATATATATATATATATATACATATATATATATATATGTATATATATATATATATATATATATATATATATATATATATATATATATATATATATATATATATATATATATATATATATATATACATATATATATACTTGTATATATATATATATATATATATATATATATATATATATATATATATATATATATATATATATATATATATATATATATATATATATATATATATATATATATATATATATACTCACTTGCTACGCGTACGTAAAGACTTATGTAATAAGATCACGATAAACAGGTGATATCACAATATATAAAGCAACCACTGTGAAAAAATAGAGAACTTCCAAATACTTTCATAATTTCTCACGGAAGCTCTTGGAAGTTCACCATTTTTTCACAGTGATTGTTTTACGTAAAGACATTCATATACAGAGCCGATTACATTCTTTGGAATAAGAAAAAGTGACAGATATGCGTAATATGAATTTAAAAGCACGGACTGGTATACAAATTTTCTTGAAAAAGATGAAAATGAATAATGATGTGTAGCAAGCCTATTGTTTACATAAAGAAGACAGCGAGACAAAGTAGACATACTACTTAGCGCAGGCGAGGAGACCAGCCAGCAGTTACTGCACAGAAGAGATCGTCGTCTCCTTCTTCCAGTACTTCTTCTTCTTCGCCTTATTATTATTATTATTATTATTATTATTATTATTATTATTATTATGAAGCTCTAAGCCCCTAGGGGGTTACACAGGACCTGGGGACTAAGAAATAATCAGATTTGAATCTAAGGAAGAGAAGTGTAACTCAAAATATCCGGATCAATAGGGTTCATCAGTATCAAGGGTGATGAAGACTTCCATAACGGGAGTCTGTGGGAAGAGAGACTGAGATTTCCATTCAGTGACCGAATTCCAGAATGCCTGTGCAGTCGGTGTGGTACCTCCTATTGCCACCAGGTGACGCAACTGATTCGGTCTGCATCGTCGAGTTACGACAATTGATTAAAGTTTTCCTGTTGTAGGTGTTACTATGCTAATGCAGATAGTGGAGGAGTCTGGGAACGACTACTCAGACTGTCTTCCTGTTGCAGGTGTGACTATGCTGGCGCTGACGGCGGTGCGAGGCTACTATGGCTACGTTCTCTTCATGTGGCTTTACGGCCTCTTGTTGGGTGGTGCTCACTACTCCTTCCAGATGCTGACGCTGGAGAAAGTTCGAGCTAGGCACTTCTCCCGGGCCTGGGGTTTCATTCAGGGTGCCACGGCTATCCCTATCCTTTTTGGCATCCCCATTACCGGTAGGCATCTGGTTAATTTTAAACCTTTGTGGCCCCATTACTAGTAGGTTCATATCTGCTCATTCGTCTTGGGGTCCACAATACATGCATAATGGTGCGTCTATAGATGATGTTGGTAAGTAATGGCTGATAGTGGGCAGTGATAATGGGTTGTGATAGTATGTGGTAATGCATACGTAGATGATGACGCATACATAATTGCTGATGGCTGGTGCTCATGTATACGAAGTTGGTGATGATAAATAGTGATGGGTACATGATTTGTGATAGTGACTGGTGATCGTAGGTTGTGATTCATTCATGGACGGTGATACGAGGCAGTGATACATAAGTAGTTTGAGATGTTGGACGGTGATGCACACATTGATTTTGTGTGGTTGTGTACACTTAGTAAGTGATAACGGGTGTTGGTGATACATTTGTCTGGAGTGTACCTGGAGAGGATTCCGGGGGTCAACGCCCCCGCGGCCCGGACTGTGGCCAGGCCTCGGTCACCAACTGAACTGATTTAGTAATATATATATATATATATATATATATATATATATATATATATATATATATATATATATATATATATATATATATATATATATATATATATATATATATATATATATATATATAATATATATATATATATATATATATATATATATATATATATATATATATATATATATATATATATATATAAATATATATATATATATATATATATATATATATATATATATATATAAATATATATATATATATATATATATATATATATATATATATATATATATATATATATATATATATATATATATATATATATATATATATATATATATATATATATATATATATATATATATATATATATATATAATATACATATATATATTCAGATTGAACTTCACGACATAGATACTGCAACAGTGATTTTCAACTTAGCAAAATAACCGCCGTTTTAGTAGCTACGTTTACAAATACTGGTTATGTAACTGGACACGTCCATGGTTGATGAGAATGTGTTTGTCGTGATACCTATATACTGAGTTAAGTATACGTATGAAGATGAGTTAAGTATAACTGAATTGTAAAATATAGTCGTGTGTAGGGTAGGGTAGTTCTGCAGGACCGATTTGTGGGGCAATTTGGAGTCGCTTGTGTGGATGATAATGGTCAGCCAAACGTATGAAAAACATTAAAATTTAGAAAAATATGCAAATCTCTTAGATTATGAAGTCATGTAATACTGTATTAGTAAAATATTGCATGCACTGTGTGACTCATAAACATATAAGGGTAACTGATATCATTGATATATTATTGCAAAAAACTTTGCTTTAGGAGTGTGTTCCTCTGTGTTACATAAATAGTTTGAAAAACCGTCAGGTTGATGAATGAAACACTTGTCTACAATTTGGTTATCTTTAAAGATACCCAGATGTTGCACAAGTTTCTCTGTGTTTTAGTTAATGAACATTTGCTTTGTATCCACAGGTTATATCAACGAGAACACGCCCAAAACAGGTTACTTCTTCGCCAGCTTCTTTCTTGTGTCTGGTGCTTCGTGCCTCTTCTTCCTCAACTACTTCAAGGAGCGCCTGGCTAAGCATGACACCAGTGTTTCTTTCACGACGGTCGACTCCCACGTTCCCCACGAACCTTATGCCTTGCCAGTAGAGAATGGTGGAGGTGGTGGTGGAGGTGGTGTCAGTGGCAGTGGAAGTGGCGGTGTCAGTGGTGGAGTTGGATGTGTGCAAAAGACTGGTATGACAGCGTCTCCCCAGATTGGTGGTCCGGTGTGTACTTGTGGAGCGGACCCCAGCGCGCCTCCCCCAATCAATCCCCAGGTGTATGACCCCAGCAAAACTCAAGTCTTCAATAAACTGGGCAAAACTATCTCTTTCGCCAGTTCGGTGGACGTGATGGAGCCACGCCTCAAGCCAGAGCTCCTAACGTGCATTTCTGAGGAGGGACTCCTGGACAACTACTATGACTATGTGGGCCAGTGTAGCAGTTCTTGTAAATACGATAATGTCTTTTTCAATGACTGTCAGGACAACATGGACTTCGATGCTGAGGACGAGGATGAAGAGCCCCTGTCGAGGCCGCTTCAACCCAAAGTACCGGTGAACCCAGCGGGAAGACGCTTGCGCCAGACTAGTGGTGTGAGCTTCAGCGAGCCCGAGGGCTTAGCTAGGCTGGGTCAGGTGAGCGGTAGTGGTTGTGTTGGTGTGAGTTCTGCACGTTCGCAGCCTACCCACGACTGCAGTGTGTCCCCGATGCCACTCCCTCCCATACTCCGGCGTGTGCCACCTTCTCGCCCTCGGCGAAACATCACCGTCATAGAAGAGATGACGACTTCGGTGTAGCCCAGGCCTCCTGTCACGGTTCAAGTCTCGTCACCAGCACACTCCTGTCACACTCACCACACAGGTGTTGAAGAACTCTCACCAGCACACACCTGTAGCACTCAACACTCACATGTTGATGAACACTCACCAGCACACACGTGCAGCACGCATCAATCATGCTGTGATGAACACTCACCAGCACACACCTGCAGCACCCATCAATCGTGTTGTGATGAACACTCACCACTACACACCTGTCACTCTCGTCAGTCATATTGGGATGAACACTCCCCAGCACACACCTACAGCACGCACCAATCATATTATGAAGAACATTTGCCAGCACACACTTCTCATACCCATGATTCATACCGTGATGAACATTCACCAGACTACACTTACCAAAGCAAACACTCACACTATGAGGAACACTCACCAACACACACCCATCAGTCATGTTGCAATGAACATTCACCTGCACATTTTAGCCACGTTCAACATTCACCTTGTGATGAACATGCACAATCTGACGAAGAGCTACAATGTACTCGACGTTCGTACTTTGTTCATCACTCGCAGTTTGCTGAACCACGAGAATGCTGCGCCGAGCACCCGTGCACAGGTGAACACTCACGGTATGAAAATTCTGAATACAGATGGCATACTGAACAATCATATTTTCCTGAATATAAACTAACTTGCTAAATTTGAGGACCAGAACACACAATCCAATAACTAATATATTTTCTTTTTCCAGCAAAATCAACACAAGTGTGACAGAAACAGGAGTTGCGATGAGTTTCTGTGACGGGACGACGATAGCCTCATTTTCATGAGCTATTTACCACCATTTTCAACAATAGAGCCGTGACAGGGCCCATAACAAGAAATATCACTCTTCAGTGATAAAATAATATCCACTCGTAGAACAACACCTTTCGATACCTCATAGGGATAACTTAATTAACCCTAAAAAGTCCCTCGTTAGAAAAACAAAGTATTTTAAATTTAAACCAAGTGCTAACATTTCCCTGAAAATAACAAATTTAGGAATAAGGAATGAATGTATAAATGTTCCTTAATGAAGAAACTATGTATTGTGGTGCAGAAAGTGAGTTTCCCTATATATATAACGTGCAATATTCCATGTTTTTGAGGTCAGTAGTCTTGTTTCTGTCAAGAGGTTTGTGTGTTTTTATATGATGAGAGGAGTTAAGTTCCTGTAGTTAAGTGTACC
>NC_091345.1:1712975-1727975 GCF_038502225.1 Cherax quadricarinatus | reverse complement strand
CTGCCTCTCAAACAGGCTTTCGCTGTCCACTCTCGCAACACCTACTGGTGTTTGTCTCTCACAAGTAGGTGAGGCTGGAGGGTGGCATTGATCCTAGGAACTGGATCAGTGCGGATGGGTGGTCTTGAGGGGTATGTGAGGATGTTCTTGATCCAAGAATATGGAGTGGGTGAAACTGGTGAATGGTCTTGGGGGATCTCGATCCGAGGAGCTGCTGGTGCACACGTCTCGCAACACTTGCTCTTGTCTCGCAACACTTATTGTTGTATTACAGCATTTACTGTTGTCTTACAACACTAACTGATATTTTATAATATTTACCGTTGTCTGACATTTCTTAGAGTTGTAAGAAAACAATGAGTGTTGTCTTACAGCACTTACTGTTGTCTTACAACATTTACAGTTGACTTGCAACACTTACTGTTGTCTTAAAACACTTATTGTTGTCTGACAACACTGACTGCTGTCTTACAACCCTTACGGTGGTCTTGCAACACTTGTTGTCTTACTTAAAACACTTGCTGTTGCCTCGCAACACTTACTGTTGTCTTACAACATTTGTTGTCTTAAAACACTTACTATTGTTTTGCAACACTGTTGTGTGGCAACACAAACTGTTATCTTGCAACACTTACTCTTGTCTTACAACACTTGTTGTTTCAGAACAGTTATTGATGTTTTACAATAATTAGTGTTGTCTTACAACACTTGTTGTTATTTTTCAACACTTGCTGTTGTCTTTGAACACTTGTTGTCTTATAACACTTGTTGTCTTACAACACTTGTTGTTATTTTTCAACACTTGCTGTTGTCTTTGAACACTTGTTGTCTTATAACACTTGTTGTCTTACAACACTTGTTATTTTTCAACACTTGCTGTTGTCTTTGAACACTTGTTGTCTTATAACATTTGTTGTCTTACAACACTTGTTGTCTCGCAATACTTGCTGTTGGCTCACAACACCTGCCAGCAAACGTCTCTCCTAGAGCCAGTTAGTATATGTGTCAAATTAATCACGTTAGTTGTGTGTCTTAAAACACCTGTTGGAGCACGTGCTCTAGCATGTATCTAACAACAGCTGTTGCTCACGTGTTTTACAGCACCTAGTGGTGTGTGCTTTCCTAACACCTGCTTAAGTACGTGCATCCCATTACCTGTTGATGCACGTGTCTCAACATCTGCTGATACATGTGTCTCATAACATCTGCTAATGCATGTATCTCATAACATCTGTGTCTCGCAGCATCTGCTGATGCATATGTCTGATAATTAATATCTGTTGATGCATGTCTCATAACATATATTGATGCATGTGTCTCACAATATCTGCTAATTTATGTGTCTCATAAGATCTGCTAGGAGGAGAAATTTTTTCCTGGGTAGAGCCATGGCTGGCAAATAGGCAGCAGAGAGTTTGCATAAATGGGGAGAAATCAGAATGGGGGCACGTCACAAGCGGTGTTCCTCAGGGGTCAGTGTTGGGCCCGTTGTTGTTCACAATTTACATAAACGACATAGATTAGGGAATAAATAGCGACATAAGCATATTTGCTAATGACACCAAAATAGGCCGCCCAATTCATTCTAATGAGGACACTAGAGCACTCCAAGATGATTTGAATAGACTGATGCAATGGTCGGAGAAGTGGCAGATGCAGTTTAATATTGACAAATGCAAAGTTCTAAATGTTGGACAGTTAAATAGCCATGCCACATATAAACTAAATGATGTAGATCTTAATACTACTGATTGCGAAAAAGGATTTGTGGAACTCTGCTAGTCACAGGTGCCCGCTCTGACACCTCGTCACGTACCATGACTCGTTGTTGCCTACCGGTCTCACAACATCTGCTGATGTATGTGTCTCACATCTGCTGATGCATGTGTGTCACAACATCTGCTGATGTATGTGTCTCACATCTGATGCATGTGCCATATAACATCTCTTGATACATGTGGTTCATAACATCTGCTAAATTATGTTCTTATTATACTTGTGTTCGTGTCTCTCAACACCTGCCTGCACAGGTGTCTCACAACACCTGCATGTATAGATGTCTTGCAACACCTGCTTGTGTAGATTTCTCACAACACCTGCTAGTACTAATGTCTTACAACACTGCATGTACAATTATCTAGCAACACCTGCTTGTACAAGTATCTCACAACACCTACTTGTACAAGTGTCTCACAACACCTGCCTCACTACACACTGATTGATTCATAGATATTAACAATACACTAGGTAATGTATTTGATTCACCATACAGCGAGTGTTGTATGAAACTCAACACTGGACCAATGTTTCAGTATACTGTCTTAATACAAAAAAGTTTTTCCTAATCACCCATGAAGTATTTCCTAATATATTAATGTATCATTTTTTTAATGTAATGCGAGAAAATTACTTTATTTATTGGGAATCGTTAAACTCGTAGGGGTTGGACATCATCAGGGTTAATCTGAGGAAATAGCATGAAATCTCGTCCTCAGATGGGAAATACCGTTTCCCACCAAGGCAGGGTGACACGAAAAAGAAAAACTTTCATCATCATTCACTCCATCACTGTCTTGCCAGTGGCATGCTTACACTACAGTTATAAAACTGGAACATTAACACCCCTCCTTCACAGTGCAGTCACTATACTTCCCATCTCCAGGAATCAAGTCCGGCCTGCCGGTTTCCCTGAATCCCTTCGTAAATGTTGCCTTGTTCACGCTCCAACAGCACGTCAAGTCCTGAAAGCATTTGTCTCCATTCGCTCCAGTCAAACACGCTCACGTATACCTGCTGGAAATCCAAGTCCTCGTACAAAAAGCCTCCTTTATCCCTTCCCTCCAACCTTTCCTAGGCCGACCCCTTCCCCGCCTTCCCCCCACTACAGATTTATACACTCTCGAAGATATGTTATTTTATTCCATCCTCTCTACATGTCCGAACCACCTCAACAACTCCTCCTCAACCCTCTGAATAATAGTTTTGGTAATCCTACGCTTCCTCCTAATTTCCAAACTATGAATTCTCTGCATTACATTCACACCACACATTTCCCTCACACACGGTATCTCAGTTTTATAGTATGTAAAATTTAACCTGTTGGTTGCGCATGGGTCATTTAGGTCGCAAAATTATTAAAAGAAAATTAAACCTTAGAATTACCGTTAAGTTGTTTTTTGTATATGTATACCGAAAGTTTTCTCCTTTCAGTACCTATAATCTGCATTTTCTAAATATAATAGTTAAATAAAATAATTATTAGCTAATGTACCAAGTCAGACCGAAACGTCGTCGTAAGCTCCTCTCTCCTATGTACGGGTTATTTGTGTATTGTTCCAGCCACGGTAAACGGCAAGTTAGTAGTTATAATACCGAGGTGTACATACTACCGTATATCCCCAGGCGTCCGCAGCTCCACTGAAAAAAGGAGAGAGAGACGTGCCAACATACCAACCTAGCAAATTTCTGTCACTCGAACAGAAAATAATTTTCAGCTGAGTGGGGAAAATACAGCAATGTCAGGTTTTTCACTGTTTATGGTCCCTCTATCAGACCCCCGTTTGACTGTCTTTATATCACTGAAATTATGTTTGTAATATATAATGAAAAGCAGCAAGAAGATATTAGTCACCTGGCATACCAAAAAAAAAAAAAAAAATGGCTACCAAGAATAGCCCGACTTCCAATTTTTTATCCTTTCAAGGAATTGAATTCAAATTACTGAATTGAAATTAATTTAAACTTCGGACAAAATGAAATTTGGAACTAATTCAACAAGGATTGTTTTCGCAATCAGCTTATCAACATAACTTTCAGGATGAGACCGAAGTTCCCATGTAGGAAAATTTTTATTTCGGGCCAAGTTTCGCAACTTACATAAACTTATTTAAATAAAGATACGCTTTCTTATCCAGTTCTAACACCACCTTATATATATATATATATATATATATATATATATATATATATATATATATATATATATATATATATATATATATATATATATATATATATATATATATATATATATATATATATATATATATATATATATATATATATATATATATATATATATATATATATATATATATATATATATATATATATATATATATATATTATTGTAACCATGTATATATATATATATATATATATATATATATATATATATATATATATATATATATATATATATATATATATATATATATATATATATATATATATATATATATATGTATATATATATATATATATACAGATATATATATATCTATATGTGTGTGTGTGTGTACTCACCTAATTGTACTCACCTAATTGTGGTTGCAGGGGTCGAGACTCAGCTCCTGGCCCCGCCTCTTCACTGATCGCTACTGGATCCTCTCTCTCTCTGCTTCCTGAGCTTTGTCATACCTCTTCTTAAAACTATGTATGGTTCCTGCCTCCACTACTTCACTTGCTAGGCTATTCCACTTGCTGACAACTCTTTGACTGAAGAAATACTTCCTAACGTCCCTGTGACTCGTCTGAGTCTTCAGCTTCCAGTTGTGACCCCTTGTCCCTGTGTCCCCTCTCTGGAACATCCTATCTCTGTCCACCTTGTCTATTCCCCGCAGTATCTTGTATGTCGTTATCATGTCTCCCCTGACCCTTCTGTCCTCCAGTGTCGTCAGTGTGTGTGTGTGTGTGTAAATATTCATGGATATTGTTTTTAATATGGTTACCATTGTTGACGTTGTTCGTGGGTGCAGAGTTAACTGCTTTAAGAGCCGTCATTTGACGCTTGATCTTCTCGACACTCGGAATGCAAAATGATCCTTCTGTAAAATCTTGTTTAAATTTTAAAGCCGACTTAAAATCATATACTTTAATTTAGTAAAATTATCCCTATACATAACTAATACATTTTCTAATTAAAATAGAGAGGGTTTTCTATTCCAGGAGTTAAATAAGGGAAATAAATCGATTCTTTTACATATGGTCTTAATGTACATCATCCTAACCTACAATACATAAATCACGTTTCAGTCGATTCAACTGAAAACAATGATTTTGACTGTATTGCAGACCCTCAGCCTAGAGCTGATGATCTCATGGCCTCTAGGCTGAGAGACACATTACCTCAAACTTCTCCTTCCCTTCAACCGTTCTTCTCGGTATTGGACTGAAGAGGCCACTGACTGGCGAAACGTTTCCCTAATGTTGCACAATTGTGCCTCAGTCTTCAAATTATCTTAGCACTGGTGGATTTACGAGAATAGTTGGTGGCATAAATATTCCTGAAAAGAGCACGATTCTTCCGGTATAGGTCACATGCAGTTATAGATCACACTGTCCTCACTCTGAGAGTATACAAATCACTTTGGTAACAGGAGGTTCTGATGTCATGCGAGTTTATATATACCCTTACCTTCTATACTTAGATGATAGGGTAAGGTGAACTATATTTATGTATACTCAATAAACATCATAAGTATTAATTTATAGCATAATGGAATATCACATAGGTAAACAAACAATCAGCAATATTACGCAATTACTGTCTCACCGAGGTCATGCACATTGTACAATTACACTCTCACCCCGTCATTCAGAGTGCCAAAGGAGCGAAAATTACATTTTCTGAAATAAAAGATTATGGGGGACCATGACACTGGTATCTCATTATAAACGATATACGATTATGTGATACAAGACAGTGGATGACCAGAAGTCGAGGAACTTCTAAAATCGTAACTAATCTGTGTATCAGGCAAAAAGCTTAGAACCATATACCACATAGTATAGAGTACATAAAAATGATCCTGGTACGCAATCAACCGCACGTAATGCAATTGATAAGAGCCTCAAACATATTGTAATTTATGACAGAAAAGGAGACTTCTCATATTATAAATATTTACTTGTTTATTACTTTATCTCTCTCGTCATCCTTGAGGAGAAACAAGAGAGACAATTCTCTCACCCACTGTGTGGTACCCAGACAAACGAATACACAAAGCATGTATTGACATTTACTCAACTCTCATTGTGGAACATGTGAAAGAGAGCTAGTCGTCCTGAAGTTCTGTCTGGAAGCCTGTCATTTTCACCTTGTGGCTTGTTAGAGGACGCAGCTCTCCACAATACCTCATCACATCATCCCTTATAAGAAAATGAGTACTGAGCTATGAAGGGGTGTCAAAATACTCTTGATTAAGCACATTATGCATATATGGCCGCAAAATTTAGGCAAGGCATTGGCATTTAAAATGTATGGTGGTGAATTTTAATAGAGGCTTGAGCTCCAACAGTAACGTAGATTTAGCAAGTCTGAAGTTAGACAAATCTTCCCGTTATAGCACAAACATTTCGATGAGATTCGTGGCCAAGAGAGAGATCGTTACCTGTACTGTAGCTGTTACTTGAAGAATTTGTGTGAAATGTTAGTGTTATCTTTGCATGCTTTTATATTGTTTTAGAATGAGAACTCGGAGTGTTAAGGAATTCTGCTCCTCAATGAGGAAAATAAGAGATTAAAAATTCTTATGGACAACTGTACGAGAATGTGTGAAGTGGTTTGGGATTGCGAAGCAGAAAAAAAATGAAAAGTGAGTTGTAGTGAAGGAAGAAGCATGAAAATGAAGAATGATGAAGAAATAGGTTTGAAGGTTGGAAATCATTTTTTCCGTAATCTAGGATGAATACAGCATTCTGTAATAGGGAAAGTAAGGTGTGGCAAAACGTGTGTTTCCCTGAATTGCTATGGGTAGCATAGCAGGTTAGACAATATCATGTCGAATTAAGGGAGTAACCCAATTATCTGTCTCAGTGCTTGAGGAAATGATTTTGGGAATTGTAGGAGTAAAATAAGGGAATTTGGGAATTGTAGGAGTAAAATAAGGGAATTTGGGAATTGTAGGAGTAAAATAAGGGAATTTGGGAATTGTAGGTGTAAAATAAGGGAATTTGGGAATTGTAGGTGTAAAATAAGGGAATTTGGGAATTGTAGGAGTAAAATAAGGGAATTTGGGAATTGTAGGTGTAAAATAAGGGAATTTGGGAATTGTAGGAGTAAAATAAGGGAATTTGGGAATTGTAGGAGTAAAATAAGGGATTTTGGGAATTGTAGGTGTAAAATAAGGGAATTTGGGAATAGTAGGAGTAAAATAAGGGAATTTGGGAATTGTAGGAGTAAAATAAGGGAATTTGGGAATTGTAGGAGTAAAATAAGGGAACTTGGGAATTGTAGGTGTAAAATAAGGGAATTTGGGAATTGTAGGAGTAAAATAAGGGAATTTGGGAATTGTAGGAGTAAAATAAGGGAATTTGGGAATTGTAGGTGTAAATTAAGGGAATTTGGGAATTGTAGGAGTAAAATAAGGGAATTTGGGAATTGTAGGAGTAAAATAAGGGAATTTGGGAATTGTAGGAGTAAAATAAGGGAATTTGGGAATTGTAGGAGTAAAATAAGGGAATTTCGGAATTGTAGGAGTAAAATAAGGGAATTTGGGAATTGTATGTGTAAAATAAGGAAATTTGGGAATTGTAGGAGTAAAATAAGGGAATTTGGGAATTGTAGGAGTAAAATAAGGGAATTTGGGAATTGTAGGAGTAAAATAAGGGAATTTGGGAATTGTAGGAGTAAAATAAGGGAGTTTGGGAATTGTAGGATTAAAATAAGGGAATTTGGGAATTGTAGGAGTAAAATAAGGGAATTTGGGAATTGTAGGTGTAAAATAAGGGAATTTGGGAATTGTAGGAGTAAAATAAGGGAATTTAGGAATTGTAGGAGTAAAATAAGGGAATTTAGGAATTGTAGGAGTAAAATAAGGGAATTTGGGAATTGTAGGAGTAAAATAAGGGAATTTGGGAATTGTAGGACTAAAATAAGGGAATTTGGGAATTGTAGCAGTAAAATAAGAGAATTTGGGAATTGTAGGAGTAAAATAAGGGAATTTGGGAATTGTAGGAGTATAATAAGGAAGAGCCATATATTTAATTAGACCACAGGAAGGGATCCCTATGATACGTGCATTTTGCCTCAACGAGAAGTCTGCAGTGAATGGATGTCAAGGACAATTGGTTAGACAAGTAAGGCTAGGAATGTAACTTTGGATAATTACTGTGGTAAATATGATATGTAATGGACAGCGGCAGCATTCCGTAGCTCGATCCTTAATGCACTTAGCTCACACACTGAGGTCCAGTGTTCGAATCCCCGGTACGGCTGGAAAACATTAGGACGTGTTTCCATATGACACCTGCTGTCCATGTTCACCCATCAGTATAAAATGGGTACCTGGGTGTTAGTCAACTAGTGTGGGTCGCATCCTGAGACCAAATTGACCTAATTTTCCCGAAATGCTCTGCATAACAAGCGGCTTTCTATACTGTAGTATGTCATTGATGTCAGCTAGGACTGTATACCTTGTATATGTACATGTAGTAAATAAAGATAATAATAATAATAATAATAATAATAATAATAATAATAATAATAATAATAATAATAATAATAATAATAATAATAATAATAATAATAATAATAATAATAATAATAATAATAATAATAATAATAATAATAATAATAATAATAATAATAATAATAATAATAATAATAATAACAACAACAACAACAACAATAATAATAATAATAATAATAATAATAATAATAATAATAATAATAATAATAATAATAATAATAATAATAATAATAATAATAATAATAATCTCTTGGACAAGGGTAAATTGCGTTGGCCAGCTCAGTCACTGGGGCCACTACTGTGTCGTATAAAACTCTGAGTTGTTAAATTAGACACATGTGCAACTCTTGGGTATCTTTATTGAGGAAACGTTTCGCCACACAGTGGCTTCATCAGTCCGTACAAAGGAGAAACTTGAAGAACAGGAGTAGAATGAGGTAACTTGAAGAACAGGAGTTTCAAGTTTCTCCTTTGTATGGACTGATGAAGCCACTGTGTGGCGAAACGTTTCCTCAATAAAGATACCCAAGACTTGCACATGTGTCTAATTTAACAACATGTCGGTTCTGTGAACCATTCATCTACGAAACTCTGAGCTGGTGGCTAATAGAGGAATGGGTGTGTGATTATATAAGAACATAAGAACATAAGAACATAAGAAAGGAGGAACACTGCAGGAGGCCTGCTGGCCCATACTAGGCAGGTCCTTTACAATTCATCCCACTAACAAAACGTTTGCCCAACCCAATTTTCAATGCCACCCAAGAAATAAGCTCTGATGTGACAGTCCCACTCAAATCCAACCCCTCCCACTCATGTACTTATCCAACCTAGATTTGAAACTACCCAAAGTCCCAGCCTCAATAACCCAACTAGGTAGACTGTTCCACTCATCAACTACCCTATTTCCAAACCAATACTTTCCTATGTCCTTTCTAAATCTAAACTTATCTAATTTAAATCCATTACTGCGGGTTCTCTCTTGGAGAGACATCCTCAAGACCTTATTAATATCCCCTTTATTAATACCTATCTTCCACTTATACACTTCGATCAGGTCTCCCCTCATTCTTCGCCTAACAAGTGAATGTGTGGTGTGTGGGTGACAAAAGAGCTGCAACACTAGAGATGGAATGATTAAAAATTATCGTGCCATATTTAGCAAACCGTTCCGAAAAAAAACTGATCATAAAATAAATAGCTTGTCAATAAAGCTAGGGATACTTAACCTTGTCAAACCCTGTGTAAAAAAAAAAATAAGAAATTAGTGTACGAACAATGAGTTGCAAATGAAATATGAGTTAATTTTCACTAAATACAAACAAAGAGATATATACACACCTCTTAGTATTTCCCTCACCTAGTTGTGGTTGCAGGGGTCGAGTCACAGCTCCTGGCCCCATCTCTTCACTGGCCGCTACTGTGTTTTTCTTAGCGTTTTACCTAATACGACAATACTTAATTTTAAGTAATAAAATACTCTTTGCTAGAAAGTAAAATCCAAAACGTTTTGTTGCATATTATTAACACATATATTTCCTTTACTGAAAAAATGATCCTAGAACACAAAAATGAGAAATAAAATTCTTTATTTTCTTTTATTAACTAAATCACGAAAATCAATGAATACTGGAAGATGAGTTAAATGAAAAAAAAAACGTTTTCTTCATATACAATAATGAAAATAAAAGTCGGTCAAAGGCTTAGAGACAAAAAATATCACCACTGGGTATTACATAACTTCAATTTCCTCCACTGCGTGTAGAAAAACATGTGTGTATTAAGTGTATGGGATGAAACTCTCTATGTATCAGGTCATTTCAGTAGTTTGATTATCCCTTCCTATTTATTTCATTTTTTTTTAATTATTAAAAATGATCTTTTTTTTACTGTTGTTTGACATTAAATTATATCCAAACAAAATCAAAATACTGCTTAGGAGGAGAAATTAGTTCACCCTTTCACTGAAACAAATACATTGTTCTTTTTCTTTCAACAAACCGGCCGTATCCCACCGAGGCAGAGTGGCCCAAAAAGAAAAACAAAAGTTTCTATTTTTTACAGGAGAAGGGGTTACTAGCCCCTTGCTCCCGGCATTTTAGTCACCTCTTACAACACGCATGGCTTACGGAGGAAGAATTCTGTTCCACTTCCCCATGGAGGTAAGAGGAAATAAACAAGAACAAGAACTAGTAAGAAAATAGAAGAAAACCCAGAGGGATGTGTATATATATGCTTGTACATGTATGTGTAGTGTGACCTAAGTGTAAGTAGAAGTAGCAAGACGTACCTGACATCTTGCATGTTTATGAGACAGACAAAAGACACCAGCAATCCTATCATCATGTAAAACAATTACAGGATTTCGTTTTACACTCACTTGGCAGGACGGTAGTACCTCCCTGGGTGGTTGCTGTCTACCAACCTACTACCTATATGCTTTTAATAATGATGATGATAATAATAATAATAATAATAATAATAATAATAATAATAATAATAATAATAATAATAATAATAATAGTAATAATAATTAATAATAATAATAATAATAATAATAATAATAATAATAATAATAATAATAATAATAATAATAATAATAATAATAATAATAATAATAATAATAATAATAATTAATAATAATAATAATAATAATTAATAATAATAATAATAATCATAATAATAATAATTAATAATAATAATGATAATAATAATAATAATAATAATAATAATAATAATAATAATAATAATAATAATAAGAAGAAGAAGAAGAAGAAGAAGAAGAAGAAGAAGAAGAAGAAGAAGAAGAAGAAGAAGAAGAAGAAGAAGAAGAAGAAGAAGAAGAAGAAGAAGAAGAAGAAGAAGAAGAAGAAGAAGAAGAAGAAGAAGAAGAAGAAGAAGAAGAAGAAGAAGAAGAAGAAGAAGAAGAAGAAGAAGAAGAAGAAGAAGAAGAAGAAGAAGAAGAATGCAAAAGGTATACAGACTATACCTGACATCAGTGGCAGCTTGTTATGCCGAACATTTCCGGTAAATTAGGCCAATGTTGTCCCAGGATGCGACCCACACCAGTCGACTAACACCCAGGTACCTATCTTACTGATAGGTAAACATGGACAACAGGTGTCTTAAGGAAACACTTTCTAATGGTTCCACCCGTACCGGGGATTGAACCACGGATACTCAGCGTGTGTAGCAAGAGCGTTGCCTATCAAACCAAGGAATTACAATTTCTTTACAGAATAAGTAAGATATATTTGTCATGAGAAAATGCAACAAAAAATGCAAAAAAATAAAAGCTACATTTCCCATCTGTGATTATATAAAAAAGTGTGGCCCAAAATCGTCATTAAAAAATGCTTAGGAGAAAATATCGATATGTTATAGACAGGGAAATATTCCCTGAAATGTAAGGATAATTTATAATTAAGTTTTATAGTTATTTTTTTCAATTTGCTGTTTAAAGAATATTCCTCAACACCTATTGTTGCATGTGTCTTGCAACACATATTGTTGCATGTGTCTTGCAACACATATTGTTGCATGTGTCTTGCAACACATATTGTTGCATGTGTCTTGCAACACATATTGTTGCATGTGTCTTGCAGCACATATTGTTGCATGTGTCTTGCAACACATATTGTTGCATGTGTCTTGCAACACATACTGTTGCATGTGTTTTGCAACATATTGTTGCATGTGTCTTGCAACACATACTGTTGCATGTGTCTTGCAACACATACTGTTGCATGTATCTTGCAACACATACTGTTGCATGTGTCTTGCAACACATATTGTTGCATGTGTCTTGCAACACATATTGTTGCATGTGTCTTGCAACACATATTGTTGCATGTGTCTTGCAACACATACTGGACTATGTGTCCCACACCTGCTGGTGTACGTGTCACACATCTGCTGGTATACGTGTCACACACCTGCTGGTATACGTGTCACACACCTGCTGGTATACGTGTCACACACCTGCTGGTATACGTGTCACACACCTGCTGGTATACGTGTCACACACCTGCTGGTCTACGTGTCACACACCTGCTGGTGTACGTCACACATCTATCAGTACAATTGCCCATGAAAACCTATTGATGCGTGTCTTGCATCTCATAACACCATCCTGTCCTTTATAACACCATCCTGTACTTTATAACACCATCCTGTCTTGTATAACACCATCCTGTGTTTCATAACACTATCCTGTCCTTTATAACACCATTCTGTCTTGTATAACACGATCCTGTCTTTTATAACACTATCCTGTCCTTTATAACACCATCCTGTCTTGTATAACACCATCCTGTGTTTCATAACACCAGCTGATGTCTCGTCTTACCATACATGATGACACGTAAGAATATGTAGATTCTATGTAATCAGTCCGTCAATCTTGATGGACTGATTATATCAAATCCTGGCTAAGGGACTGATTACCTCAAGCTCCTACTGATCATCACCATTCTTCTCTGTATTGGACTGATGATGGAACTGTGTATCAAAACGCTCCCTCAGTTAAGATACCCAAGTGTTGCACATGTGTCTAATTTACCACATAAGAATAGAGGAACGCTGCAGCAGGCCTACTGTCCCAAACTAGGCAGGTCCTTTTCTAAACGAACCATTCCCACCTACAAACTTGTCCAGCCTTAATCCAAAGCTTCCTAAGGATTAACTTCAATACCTCAGGTGGTAATCAAACCCAGTCCTTTACTCATATATTTGCGTTAGTTTACTTTAACAACTTCAGTATGTAGATGAATGGTTCAGAGAACCGACATGTTGATAAATTAGACACATGTGCAACTCTTGGGTATCTTTATTGAGGAAACGTTTCGCCACACAGTGGCTTCATCAGTCCATACTTAGGACAAACTTGAAGAACAGGAGGAGAATGAGGTAATCAGTCCCTCAACCTTGAGTCGATGTGTGCCATACGGTTTATAAGCTGCTTCTCAGCTCATATGCCGTATTCTATTCAAGATTGATGGACTGAACACATCGACTCAAGGTTGAGGGACTGATTACCTCATTCTCCACCTGTTCTTCAAGTTTCTCCTAAGTGTGGACTGATGAAGCCACTGTGTGGCGAAACGTTTCCTCAACAAAGATACCCAAGAGTTGCACATGCGTCTGATTTATCAACTTCAGTATGAACCCACCAGTGGAAGGCCTCGGTCAGATGACCAAAAGTTCCATTTGTGGGGCACCATGTGACTAAGACCCGCGTCAAGAAGCACTTGTCGTGTTTCCTGACGAACCAACCTAATCTAACCCCATACCCATCTCATGGGTCCAGGGACGGAGACCCTTAACGTTTCGATAGCTAAACAAGTTACAGCAGTCACGAAAGTTGTCACCGTATTGCAAAACCTCATCCCCCAAATATGCCAGTTAATGTGAAAGGATTAGTGCGGAGTGTGGCATACGTTTTTAATGCGGTTTTACATTAGAGATGAAGATGTGAAGTGAATCAGATTTGATTTTCACAAGTTATCACATTGAAACTAATGTTCTCATTTTCCTTCAACAACACTTAAATGTTTCACACTCTACCTGTCGTTGAATGTGTCTCACAACAATTATTTGTATCTCACAGGGCATGCTAGTTTACATTTCTCATGGTTCCTACCGTCGCGCGTGTCCGAACATCTGTTGACGCATGTCTCGCTATACGTCCCTACTTGCTCTCATGTCTCACAACACCTGATCCACAAATCTTACAACACTTGATCCACTTGTCTTACAACACCTGATCCATTTGTTTTACAACACCTGATCCATTTGCCTTACAACACCTGATCCACTTGTCTCACAACACCTGATCCACTTGTCTCACAACATCTGATCCACTTGTCTCAAAACACCTGATTCACTTGTCTTACAACACCTGATCCACTTGTCTCACAACTCCTGATCCACTTGTCTTACAACATCTGATACGCTTGTCTTACAACTTCTGACCTACGTGTCTTACAACACCTGATCCACTTATTCTTACAACATCTGATCCACTTGTCCTACAACATTTCATCCACTTGTCTTACAACACCTGATCCACTTGTCTTACAACATCTGACCCACTTGTCTTACAACACGTGATCCATTTGTCTTACAACACGTGATCCATTTGTCTTACAACACCTGATCCACTTGTCTTACAACATCTGATCCACTTGTCTTACAACACCTGATCAACATGTCTTACAGCACCTGATCCACTTGTCTTACAACATCTGATCCACTTGTCTTACAACACCTGATCCACATGTCCTACAGCACCTGATCCGCTTGTCTTACAACATCTGATCCACTTGTCTTACAATGCCTGATCCAATTGTCATACAACACCTGATCCACTTGTCTTACAGCATCTGTTCCACTTGTCTTACAACACCTTCTGGTGTACGTCACACCTGCAGGTGTACGTGATTAACAGCACCTGCTGGTTCACGTGACTTACAAGACTTGCTGGTGTACGTGTTTCACTATACATGTTCCTCTGCAACTACAGACACAA
>NC_091345.1:1697975-1707975 GCF_038502225.1 Cherax quadricarinatus | reverse complement strand
TGTGTGGAGGACAGTGTCAGTGTGGAGGACAGTGTCTGTGTGGAGGACAGTGTCAGTGTGGAGGACAGTGTCAGTGTGGAAGACAGTGTCAGTGTGGAGGACATTGTCAGTGTTAAGGACAGTGTCAGTGTGGAGGACAGTGTCAGTGTGGAGGACAGTGTCTGTGTGGAGGACAGTGTCAGTGTGGAGGACAGTGTCAGTGAGGAGGACAGTGTCTGTGTGGAGGACAGTGTCAGTGTGGAGGACAGTGTCAGTGTGGAGGACAGTGTCAGTGTGGAGGACAGTGTCAGTGTGGTGGACAGTGTCAGTGTGGAGGACATTATCAGTGTGGAGGACAGTGTCAGTGTGGAGGACAGTGTCAGTGTGGAGGACAGTGTCAGTGTGGAGGACAGTGTCAGTGTGGAGAACAGTGTCAGTGTGGAGGACAGTGTCAGTGTGGAGGACAGTGTCTGTGTGGAGGACAGTGTCAGTGTGGAGAACAGTGTCAGTGTGGAGAACAGTGTCAGTGTCGAGGACAGTGTCAGTGTGGAGGACAGTGTCAGTGTGGAGGACAGTGTCTGTGTGGAGGACAGTGTCAGTGTGGAGGACAGTGTCAGTGTGGAGAACAGTGTCAGTGTGGAGGACAGTGTCAGTGTGGAGGACAGAGTCAGTGTGGTGGACAGTGTCAGTGGGGAGGGCAGTGTCAGTGTTGAGGACAGTGTCAGTGTGGAGGACAGTGTCAGTCTGGAGGAGAGTGTCTGTGTGGAGGACAGTGTCAGTGTGGAGGGCAGTGTCAGTGTGGAGGACAGTGTCAGTGTGGAGGACAGTGTCTGTGTGGAGGACAGTGTCAGTGTGGAGGACAGTGTCAGTGTGGAGGACAGTGTCTGTGGAGGAGAGTGCCAGTGTGGAGGACAGTGTCAGTGTGGAGGACAGTGCCAGTGTGGATGAGAGTGCTAGTTTGGAGGACAGAGTAAGTCTGGAGAACAATGTCAGTGTCTAGTATAGTGTCAGTGTGGAGGACAGTGTTAGTGTGGAAGACAGTGTCATTGTGGAGGACAGTGTCAGTGTGGAGGACAGTGACAGTGTGGAAGACAATGTCAGTGTGGTGAACAGTGTTAGTGTGGAGGACAGTGGCAGTGTGGAGGACAGTGACAGTGTGGAAGACAATGTCATTGTGGAGAACAGTGTCAGTGAGGAGGACAGTGACAGTGAGGAGGACAGTGACAGTGTGGAGGACAGTGACAGTGTGGAGAACAATGTCAGTGTGGTGGACAGTTTCAGTGTGGAGGACAGTGTTAGTGCGGAGGACAGTGTCAATATGGAGGACAGTGTCAGTGTGGAGGACAGTATCAGCGTGGAGGACATTGCCAGTGTGGAGGAGAGTGTCAGTGTTGAAGACAGTGTCAGTGTGGAGGGCAGTGTCAGTGTGGAGGACAGTGTCAGTGTGAATGACACTGTCAATGTGGAAAAGAGTGTCAGTGTGGAGGACATTGCCAGTGTGGGGGAGAGTGTCAGTGTTGAAGACAGTGTCAGTGTGGAGGGCAGTGTCAGTGTGGAGGACAGTGAGTGTGTGGAGGACAGTGTCAGTGTGAAGGACAGCATCGTTGTGGAGGACAGCGTCAGTGTGGAGGACATTGTCCACGTTTAGGACAGTGTCAGTGTGGCAGACACTCTCAGCATTAAAGAGAGTGCCAGTGTGGAAGAGAGTGTTAGGATGGAGGACAATATTAGTGTGGCAGACAGTGTCAGTATCCAAGGCGATGTCAGAGGAAAAGACTGCTAAAGTGGAAGACAGTGTCAATACGTATGGCAGTATCAGTAGGGCAGGTAGTGTTAGCATGACAGACAGTAAAACTGTGACAGTGTTAGTGTGGAAGATAGTGTCAGTGTGGCAGACAGTGTAAGTGTGGCAGAATCTGTGTGGTATACAGTGTTAGTGTTTCAGAGAATGTCAGTGTGGAACCATAGTGAACCTCAGTATGAAGACATATTCACACAGTATGACGACAAATTCACACAGTATGACGACACATTCACGCAGTATAAGGACACATTCACACAGTATGAGGACACATTCACACATGACACAATTTGCCAGAGGTATCTTGTTCAACCTGCCACTGTGATAGCGTGATCTTATTGTCATCGGATTTGAACTTGATCTGGTTGAGGTGCGTTATAAATCTGATCTTGTTATGGAGGATGATAAACCTGATCTTAATGAGGTGGGTTGAAAATCTGTTTATTGAAATGACGAGTTGTAAATCTGATCTTGTGGGGGCAAATTTTTTAAACTTAACATTGTTATGATGGGTTTTAAATTGATTTTGTTGTAGTTGCTGTTGTTGTTTGTGACTTAACATACTATTGGCAAACTTTCTTCCTAGCTTTCTTATTTCCTATTTTTTTCCCGTAATTTTACGTGCAAGATTGTCAGTGTTGCTGAAGTTACAGTACCGGCGTCAGAGTAGCGAGTTTGTGACTCGCCTCACTGTGGCGGGTTATCAACAAACACTGCTGTCTCCAGTTGTCCCTGTAACAAAATACACAATTATAGCATGTCCGCCTGCCGAGGGAGTAATGGTGTCTCATTTTCAAGAGTTAATCATTGATATCGCGTGTCGTTCTCCTGACGAGAGTGTTTAGTCAACGTACACGAGAGATAATTATCTCCCACAAGATTAATTTGTGTCACACCGACATAGTTAAGATAGTACCATAATTATACTAGTGTGTTCCACGTAGACTGCCCGATCTGCTAAATAAATTTTGTTCGGAATTTCTCCTTCTATACAGTCCGGTGGCTCTCTAGGTATAGTTTTCTCAGAGACCATGAAGATTCTTCTCAACTTCCTCACAATTATCTGAATCCAGAAGGTAACTCTAGAAGTGGATTTCAAGCTCTTTACACCTCTCAATGTCTTAGTCTGGTCTCTAGTCTAAGAGTCTCAGCGGCCAGTAACAAATGACAAATTTGTCGAATTTAGAGGACAGACATTACACATGCGCGACCCGAAAAAGGTATCAACACGTTTCCAGTAACTCCAGCCTCACGTACCTCAATGCACACACGACGCACTTTTTTTGTACCTCAAAACTCTCAAGAGGCTGAGGAGCTGCAGGCCAACTTCCGTAAGAGATGTATAACTTTAAGGTAAAGCTCAACTCTCCCTGAGATCCAGGAACTTGAGATCAACACCTTCAATAATTCCAGGAAATTTCGTTCGATTCAGATAGACTTAGCAACTGTAGGTTAACGATCTGAAAAGGCCCAGGAACCATAGATCAACACTATTAACAGATCAGAGATATGTCTGATAACCTAGGCTATCACAAAATATTAAAATACCAAGTAAAAAAGTACACTCAGCTGACCCTGACACACACACATCAAAAACAAAACTATAACTACTACACCTGAGTTAATTACCGGTTCTCTCGGCCTATCGTAGAAAATTATGTTGCATGTGTCATGAGGCAAAAAGGCATGAATGCATTAATTTAGGACACATTAGTTGAAGACGTATCGTCCTTGGACCATGATCACTTCAAACAACGTCCAGGTACCTAAGTGATCAAGGTCCAAGGACCGAAACGTCTTCTTTGAAGATGTTCTGAATGAATGTATTCGCTTTCATTTTCATCAGATTTCTCAGCAACCATCTACCTTATTACTACGATTGCCAAATACGCAAAATCTGAAATCATCACGAAAAGATCATTTTTTATCATTTTCCCTTTTGTTTTCTCAGTTAAATTTTGTTTAGCTTTCTCTACAAATCAGAAGGATATTTGTTTAATGTTTTTAAATGAGGCAATTCAACTGTCAGAGCTACAAGGCTTGTGGATCTCTGAGACTGAAATATAATTATATAAATTGGTGCTAACACTGTTCGTAAATATTCCAAATAATTGTGTAGGAAAAAAATATTAACGTTTAAGGTTAAAAGTCAGAGAAGATAATCACGAGTTATTGCTTACATATAAATATCCGATATATATTTTTTCAAATACCTCAGTAAAATTCCCATAAACACACCTATTCAACTCAAAATAAAAAAAAAATTCTTTTAGAAATGTGGATTAGATTTAGAACATTGAAGACGATCGGAAGAGATGTTCTCCAGTTATTTAACAGTTTGTTTAATAAAATTGGCAAATTGAAATGGGCATAGCCCAAGAACAACGGATTTTTTTTTTACTAAGCCTCACTATCGCTAAAGTTTGAAGGCGATCACAAGAGTCATTTCCAGTTAATGAAAGGACACTAATGATTCACGATTTTTCCTGTTAGGTAAGATTTGTCAGGAAACAGGACAAGTGCTTCCTAATGAGAGCAGTCAGTCACCCTCAGTGGGAGGCGGTCAGTCCCTCAAGCATAAGCAAGCAGCTAGACTTTATATACTAAAATAGAGATGAGCTGATATCACTATGTAACTCGTAGCTATCTCGTGGGCCACGCCCATCTACGACGGCAACTGAAGCTACTGCATCTCACCTGCACTCGAGTAATTAAGGTCTGACCGCATACCATTTTGCATGAATCTTTCTTTAGTAAATATACACCAGGGGTGAAATTTTGAAGCAGATTAAAAATATAAGAATAGAGGAGCACTGCAGGAGGCCTACAGGCTCCCCAAAATAGGTGGATACAAATACAATTAGAACACCTTAGTTGACAACGTTTCGCTCTAAGGTCCTTTATGGTAAATTAGACACATGTACAACACTTGGGAATCTTTATTGAGGAAACGTTTCGCCACACAGTGGTTTCATCAGTCCTATACAAAGAAAAATTGTGAAGATCAGATTGAGTTTGAGGTAATCAATCCTTCATCCTGGAGTCCATGTAATCAGACCATCAATCTCCAAAAGAACGCAGCATATGCCCGAAGTGGCTTATACCAACTTATCGGTTCTCCGAACCCTCTATGGTCCTCCATCACTTTAAATCAAGAAGTAGTAATCTCCACTTTTCCCTGCTGGCAGTGTGAGAAAGTCAACATGGGAGAGTCTACTAGTAATTAGGTATCCCCGAAGAGGTAACCTTAAGAGGTTGCCTTTTTTCTTGCCTCACTTTTTTTTCCTTTCTGCTACTTTTCCATTTTACTTTCCTTATAACGCGACAACTCCTCATTCAATCGACTTCAGATTTTCAACACTAATCGGCGTCAAATCTTTACAATTGTGGTTTCCTGAAGACGAAGTTCACGCTGACATTGACTGCTAAAAATTCATTTTTCTAGTTTTATTGAATTAAGATATTCATTTTTCTCCAGCAAGTAACGAGTGCTTCTTCTGACTGGCTTCCAAATATTATTAACGACGTATTTTATAATAAACTCCTAACGAGTTTATTATAAAACGCAAGCATAACTAAGACGAGAAAACAAACTGCAAAAAGTTAAAATTTCTGAGTCTAGAAACTGAGGGCAACAGATGAGGAGGACACAGAGAGAGACACAACAACTCTTTATCTTGACAGAAGGAACATGATAAGAAAAATAGTGAATGTGCATGCCACTGTGTATTGGCTTGCCATAAACGGAAAAAGAAAAGTGTGTCTCCGAGCGGTGGACATAAACATCAAGGAAAGGAAGCAAAGAGTTAGATCCTCATTCATCTTTGAACTTAATGGAAGAAGCAAAAGTGTTAAGTTCATCGAGATATATGCATAGTGAAGCTAGAGAGAAGGACGCACACCAAAAGTAATGTTCCATATAAAAGTTAACAGGAAGAGGGGATAAAGGAGAGTTTGAGTAAATACAGTTTCGAGTAAAATCAAGAAAGACATCAGTAAGCATAAGTGGATGAAGCAATCCTTCACTGGTCTTCAGTCTGAGAAACTGAGAGCATATCCTTCCTGTCTGTGTTATACTCCATGTGCAACTCTTGGGTATCTTTATTGAGGAAACGTTTCGATACACAGTGGCTTCTTCAGTCCATACGTAGGAGAAACTTGAAGAACAGGAGGAGAATAAGGTAATCAGTCCCTCAACCTTGAGTCGATGTGTTCAGTCCATCAATCTTGAGGTACAGGAGACTGAAGCTCTGGCGAGGAGGTGTAGGAGACTGAAGCTCTGGTGAGGAGTTACAGGAGACTGAAGCTCTGGTGAGGAGGTACAGGAGACTGAAGCTCTGGCGAGGAGGTGTAGGAGACTGAAGCTCTGGCGAGGAGGTGTAGGAGACTGAAGCTCTGGTGAGGAGGTACAGGAGACTGAAGCTCTGGCGAGGAGGTGTAGGAGACTGAAGCTCTGGCGAGGAGGTGTAGGAGACTGAAGCTCTGGCGAGGAGGTGTAGGAGACTGAAGCTCTGGTGAGGAGGTGTAGGAGACTGAAGCTCTGGAGAGGAGGTACAGGAGACTGAAGCTCTGGTGAGGAGGTGTAGGAGACTGAAGCTCTGGCGAGGATGTGTAGGAGACTAAAGCTCTGGCGAGGAGGTATAGGAGACTGAAGCTCTGGCGAGGAGGTGTAGGAGACTGAAGCTCTGGCGAGGAGGTATAGGAGACTGAAGCTCTGGCGAGGAGGTGTAGGAGACTGAAGCTCTGGCGAGGTGTAGGAAACTGAAGCTCTGGCAAGGAGGTGTAGGAGACTGAAGCTCTGGCGAGGAGGTATAGGAGACTGAAGCTCTGGCGAGGAGGTGTAGGAGACTGAAGCTCTGGCGATGAGGTGTAGGAGACTGAAGCTCTGGTGAGGAGTTACAGGAGACTGTAGCTCTGGTGAGGAGGTACAGGAGACTGAAGCTCTGGCAAGGAGGTGTAGGAGACTGAAGCTCTGGCGAGGAGGTATAGGAGACTGAAGCTCTGGCGAGGAGGTGTAGGAGACTGAAGCTCTGGCGAAGAGGTGTAGGAGACTGAAGCTCTGGTGAGGAGTTACAGGAGACTGAAGCTCTGGTGAGGATGTACAGGAGACTGAAGCTCTGGCGAGGAGGTGTAGGAGACTGAAGCTCTGGCGAGGAGGTGTAGGAGACTGAAGCTCTGGTGAGGAGGTAAAGGAGACTGAAGCTCTGGCGAGGAGGTGTAGGAGACTGAAGCTCTGGCGAGGAGGTGTAGGAGACTGAAGCTCTGTTGAGGAGGTACAGGAGACTGAAGCTCTGGCGAGGAGTTGTAGGAGACTGAAGCTCTGGTGAGGAGGTGTAGGAGACTGAAGCTCTGGTGAGGAGGTGTAGGAGACTGAAGCTCTGGTGAGGAGGTGTAGGAGACTGAAGCTTTGGTGAGGAGGTGTAGGAGACTGAAGCTCTGGTGAGGAGGTGTTGGAGACTGAAGCTCTGGTGAGGAGGTGTAGGAGACTGAAGCTCTGGTGAGGAGGTGTAGGAGACTGAAGCTTTGGTGAGGAGGTGTAGAAGACTGATGCTCTGGTGAGGAGGTACAGGAGACTGAAGCTCTGGCGAGAAGGTACACGAGACAGAACTCTCATAACAGTCCATCTGTAAAAACATTTTCTGCCGAAGGAGTCCTCTCAGGATAATCTAGGTTGGTCAGCAACATTTTTTTCCGGAATATGAATAATTTTTCCTGCTAGAAGGATTGATTTTTCCATTTGCATGTATCACACCCAGGAAACGTCATGTACCACACCCAGGAAACGTCATGTACCACACCCAAGAAACGTCATGTATCACACCCAGGAAACGTCATATATCACACCCAAGAAACGTCATGTATCACACCCAGGAAACGTCATGTATCACATCCAGGAAACGTCATGTATCACACCCTGGAAACGTCATGTAACACACTTAGGAAACGTCATGTATCACACCCAGGAAACGTCATGTATCACATCAAGGAAACGTCATGTATCACACCGAGGAAGCGTCATGTATCACACCAAAGAAACGTCATGTATCACACACAGAAAACGTGATGTGTCACACCCAGGAAACGTCATGTATCACACACAGAAAACGTGATGTGTCACACCCAGGAAACGTCATGTATCACACAAAATAAACGTCATGTATCACACCCAGGAAACGTGATGTGTCACACCCGAGAAACGTCATGTATCACACCCAGGAAACGTCATGTATCACACCCTCTAAACGTGATGTGTCACACCCAGGAAACGTCATGTATCACACCCAGGAAACGTCATGTATTTCACCCAGGAAACGTCATGTATCACACCCAGGAATCGTCATGTATCACACCAAGGAAATGTCATGTATCACACCAAGGAAAAGTCATGTATCACAGACAGGAAACGTCATGTATCACACCCAGAAAAAGTCATGTATCACACCCAGGAAACGTGATGTGTCACACCCAGGAAACGTCATGTATCACACCCAGGAAACGTCATGTATTTCTCCCAGGAAACGTCATGTATCACACCCAGGAATCGTCATGTATCACACCAAGGAAATGTCATGTATCACACCAAGGAAACGTCATGTATCACACCCAGGAGACGTCTTGTATCACATCCAGGAAACGACACGTATCACACCCAGGAAACGAAATGTATCACACCAGGAAACGTCATGTATTACACCCAGGAAACGTCATGTGTCACACCCATGAAACGTCATGTATTACAACCAGGAAACGTCATGTATCACACCAAGGAAACGTCATGTATCACACCCAGGAAACGTGATGTGTAACACCCAGGAAACGAAATGTATCACACCAGGAAACGTCACGTATCACACCCAGGAGACGTCATGTATTACACCCAGGAAACGTCATGCATGACGTCCAGGAAACGTCTTGTATCACACCTAGGAAACGTCATGTATCTCACCCAGGAAACGTCATGTATCACACCCAGGAGACGTTATGTATCACACCCAGGAAACGTCATGCATCACACCCATAAAACGTCATGTATCACACCCGGGAAACCTCATGTATCACACCCAGGAAGCGTTATGTATCACACCCACGAAACGTCATGTATCACACCCATAAAACGTCATGTATCACACCCGGGAAACCTCATGTATCACACCCAGGAAGCGTTATGTATCACACCCATGAAACGTCATGTATCACACCCGGGAAGCGTTATGTATCACACCCGGGAAACCTCATGTATCACACCCAGGAAACGTCATGCATCACACCCATAAAACGTCATGTATCACACCCGGGAAACCTCATGTATCACACCCAGGAAGCGTTATGTATCACACCCACGAAACGTCATGTATCACACCCATAAAACGTCATGTATCACACCCGGGAAACCTCATGTATCACACCCAGGAAGCGTTATGTATCACACCCATGAAACGTCATGTATCACACCCGGGAAGCGTTATGTATCACACCCGGGAAACCTCATGTATCACACCCAGGAAACGTCATGCATCACACCCATAAAACGTCATGTATCACACCCGGGAAACCTCATGTATCACACCCAGGAAGCGTTATGTATCACACCCACGAAACGTCATGTATCACACCCATAAAACGTCATGTATCACACCCGGGAAACCTCATGTATCACACCCAGGAAGCGTTATGTATCACACCCACGAAACGTCATGTATCACACCCATAAAACGTCATGTATCACACCCGGGAAACCTCATGTATCACACCCAGGAAGCGTTATGTATCACGCCCATGAAACGTCATGTACCACACCCGGGAAGCGTTATGTATCACACCCATGAAACGTCATGTACCACACCCGGGAAGCGTTATGTATCACACCCATGAAACGTCATGTACCACACCCGGGAAGCGTTATGTATCACGCCCATGAAACGTCATGTACCACACCCGGGAAGCGTTATGTATCACACCCATGAAACGTCATGTACCACACCCAGGAAACGTGATGTGTCAAGAACGATAAAAATTATTTTTGGCGGTATCCAACCCCAGGTCCTACTAGTGTTTTGTGTGTGTGTGTGTGTGTGTGTGTGTGTGTGTGTGTGTGTGTGTGTGTGTGTGTGTGTGTGTGTGTGTTTCTGAATTATTTCTTTGTTTCTCACTCTGTTATTTCGTTATTTATTACTATCTTATTTCTTCATTTCTCTCACGACTATTTCTTTTTTGATTTTG
>NC_091345.1:1667975-1692975 GCF_038502225.1 Cherax quadricarinatus | reverse complement strand
CTTAAGGAAATATTTCCCTACTGTATATTTGAAACATACTTCATAATAAGTGAGTGAAAGAAAATATTAAAAGTAGTTTCTTAAGCGGATCGAGAAATGGAAAGCAGTTCATGAGCTGTACCCAACCCCTTCAAGCAACTTAAGAACTTCATGATTCCTAAGAGAACAAACACAGAAACTGTATCCCGGAGTAGCACTGGTGAAGCTCTGACAGAGAGATTTTGTAGACCAGAATAAGAACATAAGAACATATGAATGGAGGAACACTGCAGAAAGCCTACTGGCCCATACAAAGCTGAGGACATCACTGACTCTTCTCTGGTTGCACTTTTACTTCACATATGACGATGACTGAAACCTGCTCTGTTATCTCAGGCTTTAACATTAACACTTTCATTCACAAACAGGTGTGAGATTACCTTCACAAACTGCAAATAATTTTGTTATTATTATCGAATTCTTGATAATATGGAGCTAAATCATTACCAGTCTTCCTGGTCAGCATACTAATCAAAACTTCCTCCTCCTTTAATATTTCTGTTTTGTGTATTACACTTGTGTGTAAGTGAGGGATGTACTGACGAGCATCACTGAAGAGTGATAACATGCCAGCGGTGATGTCGCTGGTCTGATCGTCTGATACTGAGCAGGTAGAGTTATTAACCCGTAAACGGTCCAAACGTATATATACGTTTTTTTCAACATTTGAAAGTATGTAAAGAAAGTAGATTTTTTTTTACATTTGAAAAATGTGTAAGAAATCTTTGATTTACTTTTTTTTGTTATATTTGAAAATATGTAAACAAAACGTAGATCTACTTTTGGAAATAAGTCACTCTGTCTGACTTTTTGGGTTATCCTAGGTTCTCTACACATATGCTGCTATATATGATAATTCTATGTAACTGTATTTGTGTATACCTGAATAAACTTACTTACTTACTTACTTACTTAACGTAGATCTGCTTGGACCGTTTACGGGTTAACAGTGGTACCAGACGCTGATGTGTGACACTGGTACCCTCAACTGGTACTTGAGAGTCTATTTCAATAAAAAAATACACAATATGATAACCATGTATGTTTCAATGATGTTTGTATGTATTTTTCGGTACATGTATTTGAGTGTGTGTACAGGATATTCGTACGTTTTTTCAATTCATATTTTTTAATGCACTTATTTGAGTAAGTATATTTAGAGACATATTTTAGTACACATTTTATATCACCTCTATATCAGCGCATCAACTTGAGAGAATCTGAGTGTTCCTTCTCACAGTTGTAATAATGTTGGTAGAATTACCGACAATATGTAAAGTAAAAGGACACAAGTGCAACTAATGTGACATTTTATTGTGGCAACGTTTCGCTCTCCAGGAGGTTTATCAAGCCATTGATAAAGCTCCTGGAGAGCGAAACGTTGCCACAATAAAATGTCACATTAGTTGCACTTGTGTCCTTTTACTTTACTTCTCACAGTTCTTCTGAGTTGCCTGCTGTTGACAAAGTTGCAGAGTGAAGGCAGGATGATTCTCTCGCGCCTGTTAGTGCACAACCAGTCATAGAGCAAGAGTCTATAAGAATACCACTTATTGCGATGAGTAAGACACATCTATCTTTATTGTTGACACGTTTCGCCTACGCAGTAGGCTTCTTCAGTCGATACAGAGAATGGACTGAAGGTAGCTGAAGTGACTAGGTAAAGATGATGCAATCAGTCCCTCAACCTTGAAGTGTGAGGCTGTCAGCCTCTCAGTCTAGAGAAGAGTTCAGCTCTTAAAACTTTTCACGTAAGCGAAACGATTCAATAGTAAAGATACCCAACTGTTGCACATGTTTCTTGCTCATCACGTTGTCGGTAATTTATACCATTTTCAAAATATCAGTTATTATTCCACTCTGATGTGCTTATGCGGAAGGTTACGCCATCTTGTACCGGCGTTATTCAACAATTGAAGGGTAAACAAGCCCTTGCGTTACCTTTCACACGCAGATACCAGGTTATGACTGTGACACATAATAATCCCATAAGAGGCCATTTAGATGAGAAAAAGACATTGGTGAAAATAATCCAGAGCTTTCTGTGGCCTAACATAGTAGTAGATTTGGCTCCCCATTACAGGAAGCGTCCCACTTGTCAGATAATAGGCGTCCCAGGGCATCCCATTAAATCTACCCCATTGTACCATATACAAACGTTTGGTGAGCTCTAGACTGAATGATTGTTGACATCTAAGGATTGAATTCATTTTTACAGTCATGTGTTGTGTCACTAGATATCCTGAAGCAATACCTCTGTACTGGATTACAGCTCGGATCACGGAAAAAGCTCGGGCGAGTTTTTTTTACACACAAGAGTGCCACGGGAGATTCAATCCGGCCGAGGTTCGATCTTCACATCCAAAGTGTTGAAGAAGGTTCTTGCCCACTGGGGGGAACCCATCAAAGAGTCTCTTCTGCTTACTACTCTGGAAAAAAACAATTTATTCTTGAGCACTAACATCAGACTCTAAATTCCATGTTACGAGCATGTGTATCCTAAAATAATTTTTATTTGGGCTGCTCCCTCTTAATATTTTTTTCACTGCAAATTTCATATTCAGCATCTATATTGCCAATAACTTTTGGCAACATATGCATGCACTTATTTTGGAATTCGACCTTATTCCTTAATTTATTTTTACAGTTTTTCCTGCTTTTATCCTTCATTTTCTCTCGAAGGGAAGTTGTACAGACGTGTTGTATAGTGTTGTGTCTGCCACCAGCTAACATGCTCTCATGATACAAAAAGCGTCGTGTTATAGAGTACAAGACATCTTTACCCTTGACACGTGTCCTCGCTCTACAGCTCCCCAACTTACATTACTGCAATTTCTCTTTTCTGTTTCCTGCAGGAGACCAGGTTGTTAATTCTTTTTTATAGTTATGTATTTTTGGGAAGCATCCTCTTCTTATTCATCGTTACAAATGGCCAAGTTTTTTTGAGGAGCATCGATAGAGCAGCATTGCTCATCGGGTTTCTTTTTATGTACAGTATGTTGTGGGACGTGTGGCGCAGAGTTCTGGCTCGGAACACTTCGAGGCCTCCTCTGCTTTCTGGTGTGACTGATGTCTCAGGGGGAAAAAGGCGCATCTCTCACAGGTTATCTGTCTAAGCCGCCCCATGTATTGGCAGATGCCTGCCCAAGAACTTCCTGCTCCTTATATGTAACATCACTACTCTGATAAACGTGTTTGATGTGTGGAAAAAGTACACTTATGTACGGTTCAGGACATTTATTAAAGGGAAACGTTTTGCCACTAGTGGCGTCTTCAGTCGAAGAAGCCGCTAGTGCCGAAAAGTTTCCTGTAATAAATGTCCTGAACTATACATAAGTGTCTTTTTCCCACATCTTTTCGGTATCACCATACCATTTATCAGATGTCTGCTGTGGTGTGGCTGAAGCCTAGCACGAGTGAGTTGACGTATTTCTCGCTTGGGTTAGTTCACGAATGCGAACTCCCAATCATGTTATATAAAATTTATTTTTTTTAAGGCAAGGTGTAAAGACGTATTTTGAGTCTGTACAAATAAAGATCTCTTGTCAATACTCTGTCGTTTGAAAGTTCCGTGTAACATTGCATAGTTCTTATTGCTGGCCTCATCCACTATTGAGGCAGCCAGAGGTAAGTGTAGACATTGAGGTAAGTGTAGACATTGAGGTAAGTGTAGACATTGAGGTGAAGAGATAGTCTACTTCTGGATACCACTAACACTGCGTCTCCTCTTGTTGTGTGTCAGGATGTAGTCATTTCCTTCTGCTAATGGATACTGTTGCTCTGCTCGATTAATTGTCGAATGCATAATATCTGAACGACTGACATAATGGTTAATTTCACGTGTAATTTGCGTTGAGATGTTAAGTGAGGAAAGTGTTAATAAGTGCAAGTTAGGAGTTTTGACAATATGAGAAGTTATTGTTATACTAAAGAATACAATACCGTGACTCGGTAATGGTCAAAGTCGGACCGAAACGTCGTCAATAAGCTTCAGTCTCCCAAATGCGGGTTATATGTTTATTATTATATTAACTTGCCATTCTATTATGTATAATTTAATATATATATACGTATATATATATATATATATATATATATATATATATATATATATATATATATATATATATATATATATATATATATATATATATATATATATATATATATATATATATATATATATATATATATATATATATATATATATATATATATATATATATATATATATATATATATATATATATATATATATATATATATATATATATATATATATATATATATATATATATATATATATATATATATATATATATATATATATATATATATATATATATATATATATATATATATATATATATATATATATATATATATATATATATATACACAAGAAATTCGCAAGAGCAGGCGAAATATACACAAACACTGATCTCTGGCCGAAGGAGAATGGTAAGGCACTGCGTACCTTGTTCCAAGGTTCGTAAGTTCGAGTCCCCTTCGGCCACATATATATCTATATATATATCTATATGTATATATATATATACACATGTATATACATATATACGTATATATATATATATATATATATATATATATATATATATATATATATATATATATATATATATTATATATATATATATATATATATATATATATATATATATAATGGGGTCCACCTCTGGTGTAAATTGTGGGACCCATTGCCTCGGAGAAGTGCATAAAAAGACTTCAAGGAAGAATATTTGGATTTCTTCCTGAAGCCGTTTGAATATTCCACTTCCCCTACCACCCCATCTTTTAGTATATTTTTTTTTTTTTTTACCAATAGGAATATTTTATTGCATAATATGGTACAGAAGATTTAAGAGATACATTGTTGATATAAAGGTGGCATATACGGTACATGTTGTTACGTGTGTATCACCGATTATAAGGCGAAAATCTCATCCAGCTCCTCAGAGCTGGGGCGTGTGCCCAAAATACAGCAGGCATTACCCCTTTGAACAGCCGCACTGAGCCGCTGGAACAGAAAACTAGCTGCCCTGGGATCCCTAGTTACCCTGATGAGTCTTTTTCCCAGCTCCTTAAGGAATTTAGATGCACTCTTTCCCCATGAGCCAAGGGTCTCTGAGCCTATGGGAACAAACATATAATGATGGGCAAGTTCTCCATATTTTCTAGACTTTTGGGACTCCCTGAAGCTGGCAGCTGCCCCTCCTTCCTCCCTGGTGTACTGGAGATAGGTATCAGCCAAGGTAGATGCACATGTATAGTCCCACACCACCTGCTTCCCATCTGTCCAGGCTTGAAGGGTGATACCATCTGGACGCTTCTGGCTGCCATCAGATCTGCATAGTTGGGGTGGCTCCCTTACTGCTGGGCATCCAGCTGTTGTGAGGCTCCTCTTGATAATGTTATTAACCTCCTCATGTCTTGCAATCTTTCCCTCGGATTTACGGCACACAAGACCATGGTACCCGAATCGGTCTGCTGCTTCACTGCCACAAATACACCTGTGTTCGGCGAGAATAGGGGCGGCAAGTCGAAGGGCAACACCGATGCGGATGGTCTGTGGGTCGAGACGTGTGCCAAGGCTGGAGTTGGGAACAGCCAACAGAAAGTCCCCAGCATGAGGGGCTCTCACTGCCAGGAGGCGGGCTCTATCCTTCCCTGACACACTCTGAAGCATTGTTGAGGCAATATTTTCCACTATTGGACCATCCCAGTGCGATTGTTTGTAGTTGTTGGGGGGAGCAGGTCTGGCTCCAGAGCCCGTTAGATTATCCCAGATCATTGCTCCGTCAATGAATTTTTGGTCCTGGACTCCTACCTTGTCCCTAAGATGTTCAGGGAGAATCGCTGCTACAAGCTCTCTGGATGCAATACACGAGGACAGAAAAGCAGGTAACGCAATCTGTGATGACTTGCGGACACCAATGCCTCCTAGTCTGACTGGAAGTGTAGCTTGGTTCCACTGCCCGTCTTCTAGAGTAAGGTTAAGTACTTTCGTAAAAATCTGCCTCAGAATACTGTCATATTCGTGCAGTATAGGGTTATCATATGAAGGTGCACATCTTAGGAAATATGTCAACCTGGGCAGACTCAAGCACTTTGTGAGAAGGTATGCCGAATATGTAAAACTGGTCAATTAGCAAGAGCTCATTTAAAATTAAGTCCTTTCTAAAATTTTCTCTTATACGTTTAAATGTATATTTTTTTCATTAATATTAATGTAAAAATTTATAATTTTACTCCAAAAGAATCTTAGAAAACTTACCTAAGCTTATTGTAGCAAGAACAATTTATTTTAGCCTAACCCAACTAAATATATTTTAGATTTGTTTACAATAATTTAATACTAAACAAACACAGTGAAATATATTTTTTTCGTTAGGTTCAGAATGATTTTGGCGAAATTATTGCATACACAAATTTTCACTTGTCCTATATGGTAAGATGAGCGTTGCTATTTAAGCCAAGATCGCAAGTTCTGCCTATTCGGCACGACATATATATATATATATATATATATATATATATATATATATATATATATATATATATATATATATATATATATATATATATATATATATATATATATATATATATATATATATATATATGTATATGTATATATATACATTAAATGCATTTTTTAAGAGACTGATTATTTATTTTAAACTGTAATGAAAATTTGTTTAGCATGTCTGTTTATAAATCCCTCTTCAGGCTTCTTTTATGACAGGCAGTATTAACAATTATTCTCACAGTCACCAACTCCCTCTGCAACAGTTGCAACATACATGTTCCAACATTACACTCAGCTAACCTCTTACATGTTTCTAACAGCAATGAGATAGAGACATGAACATCTAAGTCATGAAAAGCTGCTGCAGCAGTAGCAGCTCTAGAGCTGCACTTACACCACAGCGAAATAACGATGCATTTGAAGAATATTCATCGATAGATCTCTATTCGATACCAAGGTAAACTGAAGCACTTGACCATATTGTGATGAAGCAGGTGAGACACTTGTCCCTATCGTGATGACCCAAGTAAGACACTCGTTCATATTGTGATGACCCAGGTGAGACACTTGTCCAAGTTCGGGTGACCCAAGTAAGGCACTTACTTGTCCATATCGTGATGACACAAGTAAAACCCTTGACCTTGTTGTGATGACCCAAGTGAAGCCTTGTGATGACCCAGGTGAGAAGCTTTCTCTTGTTTTGATGAGCCAAGCATAGCACTTTGATCCTTCTGTGATCACCCAAGTGAGACACAGTGCTTGTTGCAATGAACTTGTGATGACCCACGTGAGACACTTTGATATAACGACCTTGTGAGGCACTGAATGAGACCCATATACAAGACGTGGGTATCTTAAGTGAGAGACGTTTCACTCACCCGGGGCCTTATTAACCTAAAACGGAGACATGACTATGTAGCCTTATTCAGTATAGTGGAGCCAGTGGAAGGAGTGGTTTCTGCATTAGACTGCTAAAGCCCTGGTGGGAGTAACATCTATGCCTCTGAAGTAATGTAATGGAGTCATGTTGTCCATGTTGAGGCCATCTAGGTGTGGTACTTTGTGCTGTGAAGATTCGAGTAAGATTCTTTGTCCTCCTGATGACCAAGAGTGGCACTGTCCATCCTGCATGTCGTACCAAATAAGCTGAACCGTGAGTTTGACCTATATGCCTTTTTTTTTTTTGCAAGAATTAGCAGAACGCAAATTTGATTTCCACGATAAATCACCCGAAATCAATCTGAACATAACGAAACAAATTAATATCAATGATTTTAAGTAATGTTAAATGAATTAAAAGTGATTTATGATATATTTAAAAGAATTAGGCCTAGAAAATTACTATAAGTTAGAGTAGTTAGGTTTCTGAGTTAGTTTTTGTTAAAAAATATAAATAATTACATCACTGATCTGATTTGTAAACATAGACTCATACGAACATTGACCTGTCAGGAAGACATAAGCACAGAACACCGTCACCTGAAATGTAAACACAATCACATAAAACGTTGAACTGAAATGCAGACATAGTGTCAGAAAATAGTGACCTAGTCTGTAGACGTACACAACTAGAAAAATTATTTGATACCTAGACAGGTATTAAGTATTAAGGTGACATGAAGAAATATTCTCAGATAATATTGAAATGGCATATAGACATTTAGCATTAAAAATAGGAACCTGTGGGATTCATCTAACACTGACATAACATTCAGGCAAAAATGACCTTAGCCTGATCCTGTCCTGAGGGAATAAACACATTCTTCCCTGACCCCCTTGATAACAACGGGTTTCTCTTTTACTGGCATTTTCAGTTTTATTCTGCGCTTCACTTTGTCATAAAAATGTCGTAGAGCGTTGCTGTGTTGGCGTTTCCTTCCCCTCCTCATCAGACGTGAAGGCCATAACGCACTCTCTGGCAAATCCTTGAGCCATTAATAAAACAAGAGTGTCAGCTGCACTCGGAGAATGCATCAGCAGTGAAATAGATCGTTAAGGTACATACTGACAGGCGAGGTTGTAAAGCCGACAAGCTGAAGAGTAGACATTATATCGGAGTGGAAACTAATCAAAACAACGTACCACTTAACAAGCAGCGTTTAAGATATTTGTTGTCTTTATCTTTTTCAAGCAACAGACTCATAACTCAGTTCAGGTAAAAACATAACACTTCCAAGGAGCTACTGATACTGCATTATGTTCACAATTCAGTTTACAAACTTTGCATTTCAGAAGTATAAATATGAATCTAATTCCATAATTTTTAAAGGGGTGAACCGGTAAGCCAGCGGAAGACCTAGGTCAGATCACCATAACCCCCAACTGCGGGTTATCGTATGACTGAAACCCGCGTTAGGAAACACTCGTCCTGTTTCCTGACAAACCTTACCTAACCTAACAGTTTAGAAACGAGTTTGTCGTTGAAAAACTATATTTTTATCACTAATATTATCATCAATTCTATTTGCTTCCAATTGTTTCAAATAATTCTATATTCCATCTTCAACATTATAAAGGAAAAATTGTTGGATTCTCCTTTTTATTTTATAATATATTTTAAAATAATTCGTATTAAAAATATTAATACTTTAATGGTATTAATAAGCAGTGGCTGGTATAATCAACCCTCTAGGCAGGTACTCCAGTTTAATTATACAAGCATATAAGAGTGAGACTAAACATAATTAAAAAGTTTTTCACTCTGGCAGTAAATGAAATAATTTCTTTCTGTTTCATTAGCGAGAAACTTATGAACATAAATTTATATATATATATATATATATATATATATATATATATATATATATATATATATATATATATATATATATATATATATATACATATATATATATATGTGTGTGTGTGTGTGTGTGTGTGTGTCGTGAAGAATAGGCAGAACTTGCGATCTTGGCTTAAATAGCAACGTTCATCTTGTAGATGAATGGTTCAGAGAACCGACATGTTGAAAAATTAGACACATGTGCAACTCTTGGGTATCTTTATTGAGGAAACGTTTCGCCACACAGTGGCTTCATCAGTCCATACAAAGGAGAATCTTGAAGAACAGGAGGAGAATGATTACCTCATTCTCCTCCTGTTCTTCAAGATTCTCCTTTGTATGGACTGATGAAGCCACTGTGTGGCGAAACGTTTCCTCAATAAAGATACCCAAGAGTTGCACATGTGTCTAATTTTTCAACGTTCATCTTGCCATATAGGACAAGTGAAAATTTGTGTATGCAATAATTTCGCCAAAATCATTATGAACCTAACGAAAAAAAAATATTTCACTGTGTTTGTTTAGTATTAAATTATTGTAAATAAATCTAAAATATATTTAGTTGGGTTAGGAAAAAATAAATTGCGTTTGTTATAATAAGGTTAGGTAAGTTTTCTAAGTTTCTTTTGGTGGAAAATTATAAATTTTAACATCAACATTAATGAAAAAAATATATCTTTAAACGTATAAGAGAAAATTTTAGAAAGTACTTAATTTTAAATGAGTTCTTGCTAAATGACCAGTTTTACATATTCGGCACGAAACACACACACACACACACACACACACACACACACACACACACACACACACACACACACACACACACACACACACACACACACACACACACACACACACACACACACACACACACACACACACACACACATATATATATATATATATATATATATATATATATATATATATATATATATATATTGGAGGATAGATGGGTTAGTGAGAGTATAGGCAATGGGGTCGAAGATGTATGGGGTAGGTTTAATAATGTAGTGTTAGAGTGTTCAGCTCGAGTTTGTGGTTACAGGAAAATTGGTGCAGGAGGGAAGAAGAGCAATTGGTGGAATCATGTAAAGGGAGTAGTAAGGGAGAAAAAGAAACCATATGAGAGGTTTTTACAAAGTAGAAGTAATGCAATGAGGGAAGAGTATATGGAGAGAAAAAGAGAGGTTAAGAGAGTGGTGAAGCAATGTAAAATGAGAGAGTGGGTGAGATGTTATCAAATTTTGTTGAAAATAAGAAAAAGTTTTGGAGATTAATAAGTTGAGGAAGCCTAGGGAACAAATGGATTTGACAGTTAAAAATAGGAGTTATTAAATGGAGAGTTAGAGGTATCGGGAAGATGGAGAAATATTCTGAGGAATTAAATGCTGATGAAGATAGGGAAGCTGTGATTTCGTGTATAGGGCAAGGAGAAATAACATCTTGTAGGAGTGAGGAAGAGCCAGTTGTGAGTGTAGGGGAAGTTCGTGAGGCAGAGGGTAGAATGAAAGGGGGTAAGGCAGGTGGGATTGATGGGATGAAGATAGAAATGTTAAAAGCAGGTGGGGGATATAGTTTTGGAGTGGTTGGTGGGAGTTGTCACAGTTGCTCTTTGCTGATGACACTGTGCTTTTGGGAGATTCTGAAGAGAAGTTGCAGAGGTTGGTGAATGAATTTGGCATTGTATGTAAAAGAAGAAAATTAAAAGTGAATATAGTAAAAAGATTAGGCGACGAAAGATTGGATATTAAATTGGAGGGAGAGAGACCATGGAAGAGGTGAATGTATTCCTATATTTACGAGTGGACCTGTCAGCAGATGGTTCTATGAAAGATAAAGTGAATCATAGAACTGATGAAGGGAAAAGGGTGAGTGGTGCACTTAAGAGTCTGTGGAGACAAAGAAAGTTTCGGTGGTAGTAAAGAGGTGAATGTATGAGAGTATAGTTATAACAACTTTCTTATATGGATGTGAACATGGGTGATGAATACTGAAACGAGGAGAAGGCTAGAGGCAGTGGAGATGTCATGTTAGAGGGCAATGTGTGGTGTGAATATAATGCAGAGAATTCGTAGTTTGGAAATTAGGAGGAGGTGCGGGATTACCAAAACTATCATCCAGAGGGCTGAAAAGGGGTTGTTGAGGTTGTTCGGACATGTAGAGAGATTGAAACAAAGCAGAATGACTTCCAGAGTGTACAAATCTCTAGTAGAGAGAAGGCGGGGTAGGGATCGGCCTAGGAAAGGTTGAAGGAAGAAGGTAAAGGAGGTTTTGTGTGCGAGGGGCTTGGATTTCCAGCAAGCATGCGTCAGCATATTTGTTAGGAGTGAATGGAGACAAATAGTTTTTAATACTTAACATGCTGTTGGTGTGTTAGAAAAGTAACACTAATGAAGGGATTCAGGGAAAAAGACAGGCCGGACTTGAGTCCTGGAGATGGGAAGTACAGTGTCTGCATTCTAGAGGGGTGTTAATGTTGCAGTTTTATAACTGTAGTGTAAAGCACTCCTCTGGCAAGACAGTGATGGAGTGAATGATGATGAAAGTTTTAGTTTTTCCGGGCCACCCTGCCTTGGTGGGAATTGGACGATGTGTTAACAAATACAATATAAATATATATATATATATATATATATATATATATATATATATATATATATATATATATATATATATATATATATATATATATATATATATATATATATATATATATATATATATATATAAACAGGTGATCTCAGAATATGCAAAACAACCACTGTGAAAGAATAGAGAAATTCCAAGCGCTTTCGTGACTACTCACATTATCAAGTTCCTTGATAATGTGAGTAGTCACGAAAGCGCTTGGAATTTCTCTATTCTTTCACAGTGGTTGTTTTGCATATTCTGAAATCACCTGTTTACTGTGATCTTATTGCATATATATATATATATATATATATATATATATATATATATATATATATATATATATATATATATATATATATATATATATATATATATATATATATATATATATATATATATATTTATATACATATATATATATATATATATATATATATATATATATATATATATATATATATATATATATATATATATATATATATATATATATATATATATATATATCGTGCCGAATATGTAAAACTGGTCAATTAGCAAGAACTCATTTAAAATTAAGTCATTTCTGAAATTTTCTCTTATACGTTTAAAGATATATTTTTTCATTAATGTTAACGTAAAAATTTTTAATTTTGCTCCAAAAGAATCTTAGAAAACTTACCTAACCTTATTATAACAAGAACAATTTATTTTAGCCTAACCCAACTAAATATATTTTAGATTTGTTTACAATAATTTAATACTAAACAAACACAGTGAAATATATTTTTTTCGTTGCTATTTTATATATATATATATATATATATATATATATATATATATATATATATATATATATATATATATATATATATATATATATATATATATATATATATACATATATATAAATATATATATATATTTATATATATATATATATATATATATATATATATATATATATATATATTATATATATATAGGTAGATAGATATGCAGAAACTAAAAAGATCAGGTGATAACGAAAGGTATTGATAACAACAGGCATTGATAACAACAGGTATTGATAAGAGCAGGTACTGACAGGAACAGGTATTGATAAGAACAGGTATTGATAAGAACAGGCATTGACAAGAACAGGTATTATTATGAACAGGTATTATTATGAACAGGTATTGATAAGAACAGGTATTGATAAGAACAGATATTGGTAAGAACACGTATTGACAAGAACGGGTATTGATAAGAACAGGTATTGGCAAGAACAGTTATTGATAAGAGCAGGTATTGACAAGAACAGGCATTGACAATAATATATATTGATAAGAACAGGTATTGACAAAAACAGGTATCGATAAGAACAGGTATTAACAAGAACAGGTATTGATAAGAACAGGTATTGATAAAAATAGGTTTTAACAAGAACAAGTCTTGATCAAAACAGGTACTGATAAGAACAGGTCTTGATCAAAACAGGTACTGATAAGAACAGGTCTTGATCAAAACAGGTGCTGATAAGAACAGGTCTTGATCAAAACAGGTACTGATAAGAACAGGTATTGATAAAATAGGTATTGATAAGAACAGGCATTGATAAAACATGTAGTGATAGGGGCAGATATTGAAAGAAACAGTTATAAATAATTAAATGTATGGATTAGTGCAGGTGTTAATAACCCCAGGTGTTTATAATAACAGGTGTTCATAGGGCAGGTATTGATAATGGCAGGTGCTCGTAGGGCAGATGTTAATAATAGCAGGTGTTCGTAGGGCTCGTGTTGATAACGGCAGGTGTTCGTATAGGGCACGTGTTTTAAACTGAAACAATTAATAAAGGGCAGGTATCAAAAATGTGTTAGAGACTTCAACTAATCGATCGTCATTATGGTCATATCCACTTACAACATCCCACAACACTTTAAGTGAAATACAAAAGTCTATTTTTTCTCGGCAACACAAAAATTATGGACTACTGTTTCCTTGTATGTTTTATCAGCTTTTTTAAATAAGTTGCAATGAGTTAATAATTTTCAGTAAAACATAACGAGGATAAATATATATATTTTTTTTTTTTGGAAAAATCTAAACACAGTTACGTGAATTCATGTGTTACATACTCGTGTTTTTACTGAAAAACAAAATATTTTGAAGCTGATTTCTTCAAACCAGAATTGTGTTGCAGGTTCACTATCATGCATTGTAGTTTGTGTAGAGGTAATTAATACCACTACACATTTTCCTGACTGCAGATTCTCAAAGTTTTTCATACATTGCTGAGTCCATAAATATCAACCAGAACCGTGATAGCTGAGAAACTGAAGATACTGAGAAGCATTTGTTGTCACTTAGTCATATTAATGGTGGTAATGCAGAGCGTCCAGGACCTCAGCAGGATGGCTTCTCGTCATTCTTAATGTATAGAGAGATCCCTCATCAACACACGTGATGTCACTCTTACAAACTTAACTGAAAAACACTTCAACTTGCTTCTTGGAACCAGTGTAACTATGTGTTTCCTAAAAGTTCCATTACCAGAGTAAGGTGAGAATGGTGTATCTGTTTCAGTAATTGTTTTTGTTGACTATGTTTAATGACAACTTATTAATGTGAGTGTCTATCGTCTCAATAATCTGAGAAGCTGAGGACAAGACAATAGATCCATGTGTTAAGATGAAATTCTAGTATTTACAAGGAAAACTGTCGGATGTTTAATCTGCAACAGAAGTCGGATATTTAGAAGCAACATCGACAGCTGTATAGGAAAATTATTAATTAGGCATCATTTTCAATTAATGTATTAAAACTATTTCCTCTCATCTTATACAGCGTCATGAAGGATAATTTCTGCATATTCATATTGTTGGCAAGAAAATGATTCTTATTTGTGTTGATAGGCTATAGCAACATCAGGACAGGATACTCTTAGGTATAACCCATGAGAGTGAGAGGGAAGAGTGGGATAGTGTAACAGAGATGGGGGGAGAGGAATGGTTGAGGAGTGAGGGAAAGAGCCGGGGCTAGACCTAGCAACATGACGTTGGCTGGCCAGAGCTAAACGAAAAGTACTGCTTGTTGTGATGATTGTATGCCCACTACTGCAGAGCTGTGGTCCGGGTTCAAGTGGCAATGGTACAGCGGTAGGCAGCGCCACTGCATCATACATGAGGTTTACCGTTGCTGGATTGCTGTTATAGATAGCAACAACTTTCGGTAGCAGATGATATATGTTTTGGATGGGTTTACACAGTAGTCATCAATAACAAGTAAATGTATGCTGTAACTGCGTGGAGTACACACTAGTGCGATGACACAAAATTACGAAACGTATTCGGTAAGTATTCTACTAGAGCAAACTTCTAATTCTATCTTGCCAGTAAAAAAAAAAAACAAAGTTAATTGATATTTTATTGAGCATCGAGGATGGATAGCTACATACCTCTTTGAAGATTTCTTCAACATTTTCCCAAACATCCCCTGCAACAGTTATCTAACACTTAAAGAGCAGCTGGGGAGACATCTCAGCCAGAGGATCCATCTGAAGTTGAGCTATAAAAACTCTGGGTCGGGTATCAAGAATTCTGGCAGAATTCAACGTTTTATTTTTGTTTCTTCTCACTGAGTGTCACTTTTAAAAGCACACGCGGAGTTGCAGGCAAAAAATATATATTCTGATCTTTCCGCAGAACGATGCAATCGGGATTAAATTCTTTATTTCCATGAAGGGATGTATCCATAAGCATAATGCCATCACTGATCTATGTCTTCGTAGCCTCAGTCCGGAATTTCAAAGTACAGTGGGGTGTGGTATAACTATCGGGTTATATAACGAATACAGTGGACCCCCGGTTAACGATATTTTTTCACTCCAGAAGTATGTTCAGGTGCCAGTACTGACCGAATTTGTTCCCATAAGAAATATTGTGAAGTAGATTAGTCCATTTCAGACCCCCAAACATACACGTACAAACGCACTTACATAAATACACTTACATAATTGGTCGCATTCGGAGGTAATCGTTAAGCGGGGGTCCACTGTATTTACATAACGAAGGTTTTTTTTCTTCTCTCATCCTCTGCCTCCTGTCCAGCCTGCTGAATAACACAACAGTAGGATAAAGCACAATATTTTTTTCAGTATTTTTTGTACTAATTTATTTTTTATAACAAGTATTAATGATATTCTATATTACAAGAGTTTAAATGCATCTTTATGCGCTCATTTACAATTTTTCATTGTTAAGTTGTATTTGGCCTGGAATGAACGAAAGCTATAACGAACGAGGCTCTAGAATCAATTAAATTCGTTATAGCATACCCCATTGTATCTCTAAAAGTCGAAAGTATGTATGGGTCTGCATCTGTGTAACGAGAGCTGCTGTCAGTTGAGATACTGTTGTTGCACACCTGGCGGTAACGAGCATCCAGATATTGCGCATCACTTGCAAATTCAATATTTATACCTCCTGTTGCAGACCGACTACTCTCCGAGTAGCTTCCTTCAAATTACAACATTCTACTGTATGAGAAAAATGGTTATGAAAATAACCATAATTATTAAGAGGATGGAACGGTAAGCCAGCGGAAGGCCTCGGTCAAATGACCAAAAGCTCCAGCTGTGGGTCATCATATGATTAAGACCCGCGTAAGGAAACACTTAAGAACACAAGATCATAAGAAAAATGAACACTACAGCAGGCCTACTGGCCCATGCGAGGCAGGTCCAAGTCTCCTATCTGATTATGCAAATGACCCAATCTAGTCAGGTTAGGTCATATCCACTTAAGGAAGGAGCACGACATCAGACCTATTAGCACCAGCTAGTCAGGTCCAAATCACACACACCCACACCGACACCCACTCATGTATTTATGCAACCTATTTTTTAAACTACACGGTACTCGGGAGTTTTTTCCACTCATCCACAACTCGGTTTCCAAACCAATGCTTTCATATATCCTTCCTGAACCTGAATTTTTCCAACTTAAAACCATTGGTGCGAGTCTTGTCTAGGCTAGATATTTTTAGCATGCTATTTACATTCCCTTTATTTATTCCTGTTTTCCGTTTATACACCTCAGTCATATCCTCCCCTAATTCTGATACATGGGATCAACTTTGTCATACTCCTTTGTATGTTTTCCAGTGCATTCATATTCATTCTGTAATAGTGGCCAAAACTGTGCAGCATAATCTAAATTTAAGCAGAACCAAAGATATTAAGAGTTGAAGAACAACCTGAGGACTCGTATTATTTATGCTTCTTGATATGAAGCCAAGAATTCTGTTAGTTTTATTGCGAACACTTATGCACTCTTGCCTTTGTTTTAGATTACTGCTAACCAGACTTCCAAATCCTTTTTGCAATCAGTAGTATTAAGATCTGCATTATTTAGTTTATATGTGGAATGGTTATTTTCCTGTCCAGTGTTTAGAACTTTGCAACTGTCTATATTAAACTGCATCTACCACTTCTCCAAATCTTCCTAGAGTGCTTTAATGTTCTCGTCAGAATGAATTCGACTGTCTATTTTGGTGTCATCGGCAAACTTGCTTATGTCGCTCTTTATTCCCTCATCTATGTCGTTTATGTAGGCTGTGAACAACAATGGGCCCAACACCGACCTCTGTGATGCTTCCCCACTGATTTCTCCCCGTTTATGAAAACTCTCTGCTGCCTATATGTCAACCACTCCTCTATCCTGGAAAAAACTTTCTCCTGTTCCATGTGCCTTAATTTTCCTCAATAGTCTTTGATGTGGGACTCTCAAAAGCCTCACTGACGTCCATATGCACAATATCATATTCATCACCATGATCTTCCTCCTCAAATACCTCTTGTAAAACCATGCTGAGATTCATTAATGAATTTATGCTTTTCAAGATGGCTACGAACTGCCTCGGCAATCATTGATTCCATAAATTTTCCCACTATAGACCTGAGGCTTGTTGTTATATAGTTCGAAGCTAAGGACCTGTCACCTGCTTGGACAAAAGGTGGCCATTTTCCACTTATCAGGCACTATGCCAGTTTGTAGTGATATGTTGAAAAGATTAGCCGAAGGTTTGCTAAGCTCCTCTTTACATTCCTTTACAACTCTTGCAAACAGTTCATCAGGGCCTGGGGATTTGTTAGGTTTTAATTTATTTGTGAGTCTAAGGACCATGTCACTTGCGACCCTAATCGTGCATAGTTTATTATCGTCCTGTTCAACATAATTTATTATTTCCTCCATTTATATGTTCCTCACAATGCTTAAGTGTTCACAGTAATCAAGCGTTCATTATGTACAGTGTTCAGAGCGTTCACTTTAACTGAGCATGTGTTCAGTGTTCACATTCTCAAAAGCTCATGGGGTATTTGTTTTCCAGTGTGCATAACGTTCACTTAATCTAATTGAGCATGTGTTCAGTGTTCACATATCCAGCAATGTTCATGTGATCAGTATTCAACAGTGAGCCTCTCAGGTGATGAACTGTGAACATAATGAACGGGTTTTTGCAGGTGTTACATTATTCGTATTTGGGTACATGGTAATTGTAATAACACGGTAATGGCAATCACATGGTAATGGTGTTCACATGGTAATGGTATTCACATGGTAATGGTATTCACATGGTAATGGTATTCACATGGTAATGGTGTTCACATGGTAATGGTATTCACATGGTAATGGTATTCACATGGTAATGGTATTCACATGGTAGTGGTATTCACATGGTAATGGTATTCACATGGTAATGGTATTCACATGGTAATGGTATTCACATGGTAATGGTATTCACATGGTAATGGTATTCGCATGGTAATGGTATTCGCATGGTAATGGTATTCGCATGGTAATGGTATTCGCATGGTAATGGTATTCACATGGTAATGGTATTCACATGGTAATGGTATTCACATGGTAATGGTATTCACATGGTAATGGTATTCGCATGGTAATGGTATTCACATGGTAATGGTATTCACATGGTAATGGTATTCACATGGTAATGGTATTCACATGGTAATGGTATTCACATGGTAATGGTATTCACATGGTAATGGTATTCTCATGGTAATGGTATTCACATGGTAATGGTATTCACATGGTAATGGTATTCGCATGGTAATGGTATTCACATGGTAATGGTATTCACATGGTAATGGTATTCACATGGTAATGGTATTCACATGGTAATCACATCGAAAATTAATCAAATCACATTTTATCAACAAGAGTGAATCCTAATAATGACCTTATCAGATGTCCTAAAAACAACTATTAATCTAAGTTCAATAACGTGTATAAACAACCCAGATTGCACTTGAAGAACATAAATTTGGCAGTGAGGTTTTGAGAACAAATGAGAGGAGCAGTGACTTCAAAGTCACTATCAGTATTTTTTTTTAGTATTAATTAGAAACAAAGGAGCTCTTAAAAACTAATTTGTGGTCAACTAAATAGGCTACATAATATTTTTATGGGTGTACTGTCAGTACTTTAATATTTTCTTGGCATTAATTTAACTCATTTCACGATTAAGAAAAATTATTTTTTACCAAAGTTCAGAACCTCTCCTTACATATTCAGGAATCTAAATTACACAGAAAAAATTAATTCATTGTGTTATTTACCTTCAGTTGCTTATAAACACGTCGCAATGTTGAACTTTGTGTAGCTGCTTCTCCTATGTTAGAGAAATGAACTCGTGCTAGAGAAACTCTTGATTTGGATAGAAAAACAGGTGTTTGATACAGGCAAGCTAGAAACACTGGTGTTTGATGCAGGCAAGATAGAAACACAGGTGTTTGGTACAGGGAAGCTAAAAACACAGGTGTTTGATACAGGGAAGCTAGAAACACAGGTGTTTGATAGAGGGAAGCTAGAAACACTGGTGTTTGATACAGGCAAGCTAAAAACACAGGTGTTTGATACAGGGAAGCTAGAAACACTGGTGTTTGATACAGGCAAGCTAGAAACACTGGTGTTTGATACAGGGAAGCTAAAAACACAGGTGTTTGATACAGGCAAGCTAGAAACACTGGTGTTTGATACAGGCAAGATAGAAACACAGGTGTTTGGTACAGGGAAGCTAGAAACACTGGTGTTTGATACAGGCAAGCTAAAAACACAGGTGTTTGATACAGGCAAGCTAGAAACACAGGTGTTTGATACAGGCAAGCTAGAAGAATTGACATTTGATACAGGCAATTAAAACATTCTTGTGTTGACCAGTTAGTCTCTGAATTACTGTGTCAACCCATGGAAGAAACGAGGGTCTCACTGCACTCTCATGGAAAATAAAACCCTTCAGTTTTAGTTTACTCTTAATAATATTGTTTAATTTTATTAGTTTACATAGCTTAAAGTAACTATTTCTTTTCATTTTACATCATAACGGTACCGAAAAAATGAACAAAACTGCTGAACAGTATTCCTGAACAGAGAAAATAAACGAACATTTACTAAATTATTTCCTCATTCGATGAGTGTCTGCTTCCAAAGGGAATTTATTCGAAAAGAACTGAAAAATATGAATTCAAAAGTATTAATAATAGAGCCTAAAAGATGGAGGAGGGGAGAATCATACCAGTTAATCGACGAATGAAAGAAGAGACCAAGAACTGTGACCACGCATCCCTCAAGGGAGGTTCATGGACGCTGGTGAGGGGCTCTTGATTTTAGGGATCTGTGCTCCGGTTCCCTGAACTGAGCCTGAATACCTTTCATCCCCCCACATACGCTGTATAATCCAACTGGTTTAGCGCTCCCCCATAATTATGTGTGAACATGCACAAAAGCACTCACACAAGCACACACAATATCTCTTTATGTGTGTCTTTAGAAGTTACAAACTAAAATGCATCATAAAGTTGGAAGACAAGAAACAGTGTACCTGGAGTGAACATCTCGGAGGAGTTATTGCAACGAGGCATCATGATCAACAGAAATAAAGTTACCCGACGAGAATTGTTAGCTGGTTCGCTAACACTGGCAGGAATTATTGTGGGAACAAAAAGTCGTTGATCGAGAATTACTTATGGTTTTATTCTTCAGCTGAAAGGGTGAAATAAGTTCGACTTATCACGAAGTACACTACACATATACTTCTCTAACACATGGGTTCTCGGTCACCCAAGACGGTTGGTTAATGATTTTCACTCAATCACAATAAAGAAAAATGTTACCCATCAAAATGGCATAATTATTTCCATTCTTCTACTAAAAGTGCGGAAAACATTCTAGCTCATCGAACACAATTAGTTCTCTGTCCCAACACATTTCCGCAGAGTCCCTGTGAACTCCCTCAACATTCTTGAGGGATCATAATGGTGTCGTAGGAATCTTCTTTTTCTCTCTCAGGAATGGCGGGATTCCCGGAACCGGAGTCATTTAATTAGAGAACAAGTGATTATAAAAATGATAAATGATGCCGGCCAACGCAGACTGTGAGAAGATGACAGCCCATATTACCGAGGGTCTCTAGACACTGTTCAGGACACACTGTGTGGTGGACACTGTTTGCTAGACACAGTGTGGTGGACACTGTTTAGACACAGTGTGGTGGACACATTGTGCGCTGGACACATGGTATGCGGAGAAATAATGTGTGCGGACAGAGGTGTCTGATGAATATACTGATGAATATATAATGAATATACTGATGAATATATAATGAATATACTGATGAATATATAATTGCATACAAATATGCAATTATTTTGCATGTCAGACTGTCTCTCCAGACTTCGTCGGCTCCGTCATGCCTGCTCTTAAAACTATGCATGAAACCAGCCTTCACCACTTTTTTGTCCTGAGATTCAAGAAGTACTTCCTGACATTCCTTTGACTCATCTACGTCTTTAACTCCAATTATGCACTCGTTATTGATGCCTCTCAGTCCGTCCTAGCAATTCCCCTGAATATTTTATCATTAGCATCTCTCTCTTACTTCTTTTTGTGTTCTAATGTTCTCAGGTTCTGCTCGTTTTAGCATCTTCTCATAGCCTATTTCCCTTAGATCTGGAACCAGTTTCGTTCCATACCTTTACACTTTTCCCAGTTTCATGTTAGGAACCTAATGTGGGTTGCTCGCTGTTGTTGCTTGGACACCCACTCAGTGATGCTGTAACGTAGTTATTACGTTACGTAAAAATAAATGCTGGCGCATAGGGATTAAAAGCCTGTCTAGGGTTATGCATAATATTAAACAAAATAAACTAACTTTGGACCAAGCTTGTTCCTGCACAAAAAAGTTAATTAAATGGTCAATATTTATATTTATTGTAAGGATGGACACAAAAACTATCATTATACAATTATAATTATTATAATTATGGGGGAGAACTAAATCCATAGGATTATACAGCGCATGTGTGGGGGGGGAGGGTGGAAGGTATTCAGGCTCAGTTCAGGGAACCAGAGTACAGATTCAATTCACTAAATCAAGAACCCCTCACCAGCGTCATGGAACCTCTCTTGAGGGGTACACAAAAACTATATGGACAAAAATATAACTATATTAATAGTAAACTTACATATACAGCATACATCCTACTCTCTACATATTACACGATAACTCGCTAGCACAATGGTATGAGTTAACACATATATAAACAGTGGGGCTCTGACTTCCCCCTCCCTTTTGCCGGCCTCTAAGCCTACAGGCCAAACATTATTATCTGTTCTCTCCACTACACAGACAAGAGCCTTATAGGTTAAATTAGTTGAGTACATACAAAAATTATTAGCCAATCCATGGCATGAACTTACCCACTATCACCCCCCCACCATCCATGACAGTCCTGAGTCCCACTGATATGTGTGACAGTTCTGAGTCCCACTGATGTGTGTGACGGTTCAGAGTCCCACTGATGTGTGTGACAGTTCTGAGTCCCACTGATGTGTGTGACAGTTCTGAGTCCCACTAATGTGTGTGACAGTCCTGAGTCCCACTGACGTGTGTGACAGTGCTGAGTCCCACTGATGTGTGTGACAGTTCTGAGTCCCACTGATGTGTGTGACAGTTCTGAGTCCCACTGATGTGTGTGATAATTCTGAGTCCCACTGATGTGTGTGACAGTTCTGAGTCCCACTGATGTGTGTGACAGTTCTGAGTCCCACTGATGTGTGTGACAGTTCTGAGTCCCACTGATGTGTGTGACAGTCCTGAGTCCCACTGATGTGTGTGACAGTCCTGAGTCCCACTGATGAATGTGACAGTTTTGAGTGTTGCTGCTGCCGCTGCTCGTCCAGTACTGACTCAAAAACCACACATGAGGTGTTTTTCAAGCCTCAGAAAACTATACACATTTTATGAATAGGTATGACAAAAATCTCGAAACCAGGAGAGAGAGTATGAACCCAGTATTGTAAGATTTGAGAGCCGAGTAAGCACAATGTTGTATTGGGTACCGGTAAGGACGTACCTCCATACAAAACGTAAACTGTGTTCAGAGTGTGGAATTCTTTATTACACAGTGTATTGGTAAATATTGTTTTAAAAACGCTCCATATATAATGTCAGTTTCCGGGATGCGTTCCGAAAGCGGATGCCTATTGCTCCTGGTCAGTCAGAGTGGTCAGGAGTGGAGACTGAGGTGTGTGTGTCTGTGTGTGTAACAATACGTTGAGAGCAACAGGTGCAGCAAATTGTCCTAAGACGTCACGGTTTATTCTGTAGAGATGGTGATTTATTTTGTAAGTTTATACCATTGGATAGTTCTCATGTTTACCTGAAAGGCCCTAATGTGCAGAGGCCTGTATAAGTTTTGGGAGAATGCTTGTACAGCCTGCGGAAGGGGTTCGCAGAGTCTCTCTGTTTATAAATATTTGTTTTTTTTTTACTCACTAGTAGCAGTGTGTTAGTGAGCTAATGCGAGTACTGGGTAAAGGTGAACTGGAGTGGGATAATGTTACGTTGTAGTAGAGTAGATTATATACATTACTTTACTTTTAATATATATATATATATATATACATATATATATATATATATATATATATATATATATATATTAATATATATATATATATATATATATATATATATATATATATATATATATATATATATATATATATATATATATATATATGTATATATATATTTATATATTATATATATATATATATATATATATATATATATATATATATATATATATATATATATATATATATATATATATATATATATACATAATATATATATATAATATATATATATATATATATATATATATATATATATATATATATATATATATATATATATATATATATATATATATATATATATGTATATGTATATATGTATTGGTGGATAAAAGGTTGATGGGTAGGCTCCAGGATGTACACGTTTATAGAGGGGCAACTGATATATCGGATCATTATTTAGTTGTAGCTACAGTTAGAGTAAGAGGTAGATGGGAAAAGAGGAAAATGGCAACAACAAGCAAGAGGGAGGTGAAAGTGTATAAACTAAGGGAGGAGGAAGTTCGGGTGAATTATAAGCGACTATTGGCAGAAAGGTGGGCTGGTGCAAGTATGATTAGTGGGGGATTGAAGAGGGTTTGAATAGTTTTAAAAATGCAGTATTAGAATGTGGGGCAGAAGTTTGTAGTTATAGGAGGGTGGGTGCAGGAGGAAAGAAGAGTAATTGGTGGAATGAAGAAGTAAAGGGTGTGATAAAAGAGAAAAAGTAAGCTTATGAGAGGTTTTTACAAAGCAGAAGTGTTATAAGAAGAGTAGAGTATATGGAGAGTAAAACAAAGGTGAAGAGAGTGGTGAGAGAGTGCAAAAGGAGAGCAGATGACAGAGTGGGAGAGGCACTCTCAAGAAATTTTAATGAAAATAGGAAAAAAAAATGGAGTGATTTAAACAAGTTAAGAAAGCCTAGGGAAAGTATGGATTTGTCAGTTAAAAACAGAGTAGGGGAGTTAGTAGATAGGGAGATGGAGGTTTTGGGTAGATGGCGAGAATATTTTGAGGAACTTTTAAATGTCGACGAACAAAAGGAAG
>NC_091345.1:1607975-1662975 GCF_038502225.1 Cherax quadricarinatus | reverse complement strand
CACTCCTATCAAACACGCTCACGCATGCCTGCTGGAAGTCCAACCCCCTCGCACACAAAACCTCCTTTACCCCCTCCCTCCAACCCTTCCTAGGCCGACCCCTACCCCGCCTTCCTTCCACTACAGACTGATACACTTTTGAAGTCATTCTGTTTCGCTCCATTCTCTCTACATGTCCGAACCACCTCAACAACCCTTCCTCAGCCCTCTGGACAACAGTTTTGGTAATCCCGCACCTCCTCCTAACTTCCAAACTACGAATTCTCTGCATTATATTCACACCACACATTGCCCTCAGACATGACATCTCCACTGCCTCCAGCCTTCTCCTCGCTGCAACATTCATCACCCACGCTTCACACCCATATAAGAGCGTTGGTAAAACTATACTCTCATACATTCCCCTCTTTGCCTCCAAGGACAAAGTTCTTTGTCTCCACAGACTCCTAAGTGCACCACTCACTCTTTTTCCCTCATCAATTCTATGATTCACCTCATCTTTCATAGACCCATCCGCTGACACGTCCACTCCCAAATATCTGAATACGTTCACCTCCTCCATACTCTCTCCCTCCAATCTGATATTCAATCTTTCATCACCTAATCTTTTTGTTATCCTCATAACCTTACTCTTTCCTGTATTCACCTTTAATTTTCTTCTTTTGCACACCCTACCAAATTCATCCACCAATCTCTGCAACTTCTCTTCAGAATCTCCCAAGAGCACAGTGTCATCAGCAAAGAGCAGCTGTGACAACTCCCACTTTGTGTGTGATTCTTTATCTTTTAACTCCACGCCTCTTGCCAAGACCCTCGCATTTACTTCTCTTACAACCCCATCTATAAATATATTAAACAACCACGGTGACATCACACATCCTTGTCTAAGGCCTACTTTTACTGGGAAAAAATTTCCCTCTTTCCTACATACTCTAACTTGAGCCTCACTATCCTCGTAAAAACTCTTCACTGCTTTCAGTAACCTACCTCCTACACCATACACTTGCAACATCTGCCACATTGCCCCCCTATCCACCCTGTCATACGCCTTTTCCAAATCCATAAATGCCACAAAGACCTCTTTAGCCTTATCTAAATACTGTTCACTTATATGTTTCACTGTAAACACCTGGTCCACACACCCCCTACCTTTCCTAAAGCCTCCTTGTTCATCTGCTATCCTATTCTCCGTCTTACTCTTAATTCTTTCAATTATAACTCTACCATACACTTTACCAGGTACACTCAACAGACTTATCCCCCTATAATTTTTGCACTCTCTTTTATTCCCTTTGCCTTTATACAAAGGAACTATGCATGCTCTCTGCCAATCCCTAGGTACCTTACCCTCTTCCATACATTTATTAAATAATTGCACCAACCACTCCAAAACTATATCCCCACCTGCTTTTAACATTTCTATCTTTATCCCATCAATCCCGGCTGCCTTACCCCCTTTCATTTTACCTACTGCCTCACGAACTTCCCCCACACTCACAACTGGCTCTTCCTCACTCCTACAAGATGTTATTCCTCCTTGCCCTATACACGAAATCACAGCTTCCCTATCTTCATCAACATTTAACAATTCCTCAAAATATTCCTTCCATCTTCCCAATACCTCTAACTCTCCATTTAATAACTCTCCTCTCCTATTTTTAACTGACAAATCCATTTGTTCTCTAGGCTTTCTTAACTTGTTAATCTCACTCCAAAACTTTTTCTTATTTTCAACAAAATTTGTTGATAACATCTCACCCACTCTCTCATTTGCTCTCTTTTTACATTGCTTCACCACTCTCTTAACTTCTCTCTTTTTCTCCATATACTCTTCCCTCCTTGCATCACTTCTACTTTGTAAAAACTTCTCATATGCTAACTTTTTCTCCCTTACTACTCTCTTTACATCATCATTCCACCAATCGCTCCTCTTCCCTCCTGCACCCACTTTCCTGTAACCACAAACTTCTGCTGAACACTCTAACACTACATTTTTAAACCTACCCCATACCTCTTCGACCCCATTGCCTATGCTCTCATTAGCCCATCTATCCTCCAATAGCTGTTTATATCTTACCCTAACTGCCTCCTCTTTTAGTTTATAAACCTTCACCTCTCTCTTCCCTGATGCTTCTATTCTCCTTGTATCCCATCTACCTTTTACTCTCAGTGTAGCTACAACTAGAAAGTGATCTGATATATCTGTGGCCCCTCTATAAACATGTACATCCTGAAGTCTACTCAACAGTCTTTTATCTACCAATACATAATCCAACAAACTACTGTCATTTCGCCCTACATCATATCGTGTATACTTATTTATCCTCTTTTTCTTAAAATATGTATTACCTATAACTAAACCCCTTTCTATACAAAGTTCAATCAAAGGGCTCCCATTATCATTTACACCTGGCACCCCAAACTTACCTACCACACCCTCTCTAAAAGTTTCTCCTACTTTAGCATTCAAGTCCCCTACCACAATTACTCTCTCACTTGGTTCAAAGGCTCCTATACATTCACTTAACATCTCCCAAAATCTCTCTCTCTCCTCTGCATTCCTCTCTTCTCCAGGTGCATACACGCTTATTATGACCCACTTCTCGCATCCAACCTTTACTTTAATCCACATAATTCTTGAATTTACACATTCATATTCTCTTTTCTTCTTCCATAACTGATCATTTAACATTACTGCTACCCCTTCCTTTGCTCTAACTCTCTCAGATACTCCAGATTTAATCCCATTTATTTCCCCCCACTGAAACTCTCCTACCCCCTTCAGCTTTGTTTCGCTTAGGGCCAGGACATCCAACTTCTTTTCATTCATAACATCAGCAATCATCTGTTTCTTGTCATCCGCACTACATCCACGCACATTTAAGCAACCCAGTTTTATAAAGTTTTTCTTCTTCTCTTTTTTAGTAATTGTATACAGGAGAAGGGGTTACTAGCCCATTGCTCCCGGCATTTTAGTCGCCTCATACGACACGCATGGCTTACGGAGGAAAGATTCTTTTCCACTTCCCCATGGACAATAGAAGAAATAAAAAAGAACAAGAGCTATTTAGAAAAAGGAGAAAAACCTAGATGTATGTATATATATATATATGCATGTGCGTGTCTGTGAAGTGTGACCAAAGTGTAAGTAGGAGTAGCAAGATATCCCTGTTATCTTAGCGTGTTTATGAGACAGAAAAAGAAACCAGCAATCCTACCATCATGCAAAACAGTTACAGGTTTTTGTTTCACAGTCATCTGGCAGGACGGTAGTACTTCCCTGGGTGGTTGCTGTCTACCAACCTACTACCGAACAGGCAGAACTTGCGATCTTGGCTTAAATAGCAACGCTCATCTTGCCATATAGGACAAGTGAGAATTTGTGTATGCAATAATTTCCCCAAAACCATTCTGAACCTAACGAAAAAAATATATTTCACTCTGTTTGTTTAGTATTAAATTATTGTAAACAAATCTAAAATATATTTAGTTGGATTAGGCTAAAATAAATTGCGCTTGTTATAACAAGGTTAGGTAAGTTTTCAAAGATTCTTTTGGTGCAAAATTAAAAATTTTTGCATTAACATTAGTGAAAAAATATATCTTTAAACCTATAAGAGAAAATTTTAGAAAGGTCTTAATTTTAAATGAGTTCCTGCTAATTGACCAGTTTTACATATTCGGCACGACATATATATATATATATATATATATATATATATATATATATATATATATATATATATATATATATATATATATATATATATATATATATATATATATATATATATATATATATATATATATATATATATGAATGAATAAGTAAAACTTGTGATTTTGGATGAAATTGCAACGAATAAGGCAAGCAAAAAAATTTGTGTATGCAGTGATTTCTCAAAAATCATTCTGAACCAAACGCAAAAAAATATATTTCATTATGTTTGTTTATTATTAATTAGTGTAAAACTTTTCCAAAATATAGTTATTTGGATTAGGTTAAATTAAATTACGCTCGTTATAATAATGTTAGGTAAATTTTCTAAGGTTCTTTTGTTAGAAATATATTAATTTTTACATTAACATAAATGAAAAAAATATATCTTTAAACGTATAACCGAAAATTTTAGAAAGAAATTAATTTTAAGTGACTTCCTGCTAATTGACCAGTTTTACCTATTCGGTAAGATATATATATTTCACACTTCTCAATGCGTCATCAGGAGCTATGCAATGTTGCAAGGAAGAAAATGATAGAGTGAGGGGAAGTTTGCAAAATCGTGACATAGGTGTAAACGGAAATACAATTGGCACTGTCACTGTCTTGCAGTGAAGGATAACCTGAGGTGTGATGACTATAGGAAAGGTAAACCTCCGGTGCAAGATCTGACACGTAGGTTTAGATTCACTAATCTTTATATCTTAAACATCAGTTACAAATACTAAGGAACTCTGAAACTTTCTTATGTTCCTGCAGTATCCTTCGCTTTCCTGCACAGATTTTCTCACATTCCTACGAACTCCTAACTATCCAAGTCTATGTTTTCTTACATAAACAAGAGCTTCTAGCTTCCTACACTTAGATTATCACACATCCTGGCGATCTCCTTACTTCCTACACTCAGACTTTTATGCATAGTAAGAAGCTACAACGCACTTACGTTCAGAATTTCTCCAATACCCACGAGTTCCTACCTTTCTACACTCACTCTCACATTCTTACTCGCTCCAACTCTCTTAGGCCTTGTGATGTCTTCCGCCACACACCGCTCATTACTTCTCATTACCTCCCAGAGTTTGCCTCTTGCTGAAATTGCCTTCAATCTTTAAAGGGGCGCTCTTCTTCCTGTATGATTTTTGGTGTCTCCAGGACACTATTACCAAATACTGGAATAAACTACGACTTACCAAGGTGGCTCCAGTCGTCTTCTAGTATTACTATATACAGGAAGAAACTAGGGACCATTATAGCCCTTTGACACTATAGATATAAGTCATTTTTTATTAATAATAATATCTCTAGCCATCGCGTACCATATACTATCATTAAACCATGACCTGCCATGGTTCCTCTAGTCAACGGAAATCATTAACAGGACTGACCTTGTTTTCTGAGGTCCAACGCAGCTTGCAGCTTCTTCTGAAACCCAGTCAGACTTGGTGAACTGGAAATACGTACATCATCTCAAATTGTTTAGCTAGGATTCTTATCCTCCTCCATGGCACCGGGCAGGTTCATAAAATAGATTCTTCCAGTTCTGGGTGATGCAGCAGTGGGACAAGACCCTAGTTGCGCCAGTGCCATTGATTGGAGACATATGTGCAACAGTTTCACCTAAACAGTAGGCTTCTTCATTCACATACAGAGACAGCAGAAGAGGTGCCTGCCCACCAATATGCTCTACATGGTCTAGAGAATTCCATCTTCAAGGGAAGATATGCAAGACTCACCAGAATCAAAGACATCACAAAGAGAAATCTTCCTGACAACTCCGTGGCTGAAGAAATACTTCTTAACATGTCTGTGATTTATCTGAGTCTTCAACTTCCAACTGTGACCCCTTGTTGTTGTGTCCCATCTCTGGAGCATCCTGTCTCTATCCACCTTGTCGATTCCTCTCAGTATTTTATATGTCGTTATCATATCTTTCCTGTCCTCCAGTGTTGTCATGTCGATTTCCCTTAACCTCTCCTCGCAGGACATACCACTTAGCTCCGGGTCTAGTCTGGTTGCAAATCGTATCACATTCTCTAACTTCTTGACGTGCTTGACCAGGTGTGGGTTCCATACTGGTGCTGCATTCTCCATAATGGGCCTGACATATACTGCATACATAGTCTTGAATGATTCCTTATTCAGGGGTCGAAACACTAGACTTAGGTGTGGCAGGCGCCAATATGCTGCAACAGTTATTTGGTTGATGTGTACATCAGGAGATGTGCTCGGAATTATACTCACCCCTAAGATCCTGTTCCTTCAGTGAGGTTTGCTGTCTTTGGCTCCCTAGCCTGTAATTTGTCTACGGGCTTCTTTCACTTTCCCTAATCTTCATGACTTTGCGTTTGGTGGGATTAAACTCCAGAAGCCAGTTGTTGGAGCAGGCTTGCAGCCTGTCCAGATCCCTTTGTAGTCCCACCTGATTCTCATCCACCTGAATTCTCTGTATTATCTTCTCAACTTTTACAAACAGGGACACTTCTGAATCAATATTTTCCGTTATGTTATTCACATAGTATACCAGAAACAGCACTGGCCCTAGGACTGACTTTTGCGGAACTCTGCTCGCCACATCACTAGTTGTTTCCTTCCTGTCAGGTATTCTCTGATCTATTGCAGTGCCTTTCCTGTTATTTCTGCCTGCTCCTCTAGTTTTTGCACTAATCTCTTGTGCGGAACTGTGTCGAAAGCCTTCTTGCAGTCCAAGAAAATGCAGTCTACCCACCCACCCCCTCTCTCTCCTGTCTTACTTCTGTTACCATGATGCAGGATTTTCCCTCCCTGAAACCGTGCTGGTTATCATGTATAATTTCATTCCTTTCTTGGTACTCCACCACTCTTGTGATAATCTTCTCCATGACTTTGCATACTATACATGTCAGTAACACTGATCTGTAATTTACTTACCTGTCTCCTTTTTTAAAGATTAGGACTACATTTGCTGTCTTCCACACCTCAGGTATTTGTCCTCTGTGTGTACTCAGCTAACTGTCGATTCATAATTATACTCACCTTATTGTAGAGTCATAGCTCCTGTGTGTGTGTACTCACCTAGTTGTGGTTGCAGGAGTCGATTCACAGCTCCTGGCCCCGCCTCTTCACTGGTCGCTATGTGTGTGTGTGTGTGTGTTTGTGTGTGTGTGTGTGTGTGTGTGTGTGTGTGTGTGTGTGTGTGTGTGTGTGTGTGTGTGTGTGTGTGTGTGTGTGTGTGTGTGTGTTTAGAACTCAGCAATTTTGGCCTTCCCCTCAATGTTAAAATTGTGTTTAAGCAGGTGATGCTAATTTCGTGTGAAGTGTAATTGCCCATATTTTGTGTACATTGATAATACATTCCTTTACGCATTATCAGAATGTGTATACACAAAAATTAAATTACATACAAGATCTTCTCTGATATGCATTTATTAATAATAATTTATTAAGTCATGTACTCTAGCTGGAATCGTGTTGCAATTGTGAGACGAATTTCTGAAAACGTAATAAATCGATGAATTCCACAAAAGGAACAGCGAGCTGAGTCATTTATTGTTAAATATTTCCCTATTATGCATCCCATTGACGATTATTATATTTATGAATTTAATATTCAGATGTCTTTATACGATTTCCTGGAGGGACTCGTGAGACGCTCGTAATGTCAATATTCTCCGTGATTCAGTAGCTGCTAGGCATGCTAGGTATGCTAGGTATGCTAGGTATGCTAGGTATGGTAGATATACTAGGTATGCTAGGTATGCTAGGTATGCTAGGTATGCTAGATATGCTAGGTATGCTAGGTATGCTAGGTATGCTTGCACTAGTATACAATGGTGATTACCTACCAATGACACTTTCTGTTAGTTTGGTGTATCTGGGTTTCATTTATGTTGTTCTCTTGTCTTCATTTCTTTTCATGATAAACTGTAAAAAAAGTAATGATTTTATTTTTAACCTTCGGTTAAGAACGACTAACTTTGAATTATTTTTATTAGAAACAAATAGATCCACAAGGACGCTGAGTTAGATACGAAATGTTAAAATTGTTAACTAAGCAGATTAACCGAGAAATAGAATCTCTCTCAACTACTGTCCATTTCTCAAGCCTCGTGTCTTTCCTAAAAAAAAAATTGTGGCTTTTGTAATTCCTCTTTTGTCATTATATTTTTACATATAAATTATTTTTTCCTTTCTATATGTATTAAATTCCTTCTTGTATTCTGTTTATGTACTTTTTTGCAGCCTAATTCATTGTATTTGCTCCCCTATGCTGTTCATTATTTTGTATTACTGATTTGCATCTGTATATTTACCGATTGTATGGATATGCAAATTCTTCACTGTCTCATTTCTACTGCCGTGATTACTTTCCATGTTATTTATCAACTCATCATCTTAAGAAACAGTCAAAATACTGAGTTTATAAACAGTCAACATATCACTGTTGTGGACAGTCTCATCAGTAGATTCATCACATACTGCCTCCCGTATCTTGTTATTGAGAAAATTTCTCAATTTACATTACGTATTTGGTTAGGCTGGAGTTTGTTAGATTAGATTAGTGTCCAATACAAGACAACCAATTATAACACACAACAATGAAATATAATACCAAGGGATAGAAAACATTTTATAACAAGAATAGAAAAAGACGAATCACGGAGTACGATCAAAAAAAAAAAATCAGATAATTTATGTATAGTGTTTGTAAATAGTAATACATTTGCTTAGTCTACTTTGCTTCTACACCTTTTTATACAGTCGTGCCTAATACAATCACGCATAATACAATCATGCATAATACAATCACGCATAATACAATCACACATAATTTCTTCGGTTCTCCTTCTCTGCATATTCACTCCTAATATTAATCTTAAACATGGCAACTCTTCTCTGATATTCAAAATCCATGACTCATTCCCAACCAAAAGCGATAATTCTATTAGTCCACAGAGACATTTCTTTTTTTTCTCCTCATTTAATAAACTTTCTTTTTCTCAAACATCTCAGGAGTCACCATTCATTTTTCTATCTCCTCTTCTTTTATACTTGTATCTACCGGCACATCTACTTTCAGAAGTATAAATACATGTACTTCCTTCATTCTTCTTCCTTTCAATATGATATGTAATCATTCATTACCTATAATTATTTTTATTACCACATTTCAATTTGTTTACTTCCGACTTCCCAACTTTATTAACCCTCTAAATGTCCTCCGCCTACCTTAGTAATTAAGCTTATTTAAATATAGATATATATATATATATATAAGTACAATTATTATACATAGTTTAGCTTGTGTGTAAATTACCTAGGAAAATCCATAATAAAAATTAAGATACAGTGACTTATTTCCACCAGGGTTCTTATAACACCATATTATTTAAAGCCTAACAGTAAGTTACAGTAGGAATCAGTCATTATTGTCTTAAGAGATAAAACAACAACATCTCAAAAACACTATTGTCAGGAAAGAGCATCTGTGGAAAAAAGAACCTTATATTAAATATATAATTCTTTAAGCCAATTTCTCTCCCCAGCACTCTAGTGTCACTTTTACAACCCAGTTTAAAAATTTATTTTACACTCACAGTTACGCTTTGTCACATTGCTTCCCTATGCAACCTAGAATATGCTTATTCTAAATACTAAAATGCAATAGACGGCTGCCTTCCCTTAAGAATTATTTGCATGTATATTATAATTTTGGCACATAATTCATTCATTACCTTTTCTTAATAACTCTTTCCTGGTCCTATGCGATCCAACTTTCATTTTTATCATTCAACACAAAGAATTTTTTTTTCACTTTTGATGGAACAACTGTTGTGATTATTTCAGCATAATATTTTTGGAGTTTCACCTAGAAAGAAACAGTTTTAAGTCTTGTAAGTAATTCTATATTCTTACCCAGACGAGGAGAAAAGCAAATTTCTCATTAGCGAAGTTTCACAGCGCATAAATTTTAAGAACCAACTTTACCTTCAGTGTCTTGAAGATATTTCCAAGGTTCTCATTCAAGAACCATCAACTCTGTTCGAAAATAAACTCTTCTTGCTCAGTAAGCAATTTAGTACAGTAACAATCTCATATATCTTTTAGGTCTTGAAAATGATCTTCATGAATACAGACACATCAAAAATATTCAACGTTAACATATATTGCATTACTTCCCTTCAAAGACCAGGATGTATTACATATGAATAGACTTTTGTGGGCTTTCTACAAATTGTTTCTCGTGAGCAGTTACTGAAACCTTTCAATATACATTTTATAATAGCGAAGAAGCCTCCTGTTAGGTTTCAGATGTTAAATTAATGGAAGAGCCACAGTTGTTTCAACTGACAGATGTTGAGATTCGGATTAAGATGGCAATCAACACCGTCTGCTTGACAAAATAACTTGAATATAACTCGTAATAACTTGGTTGAAAATCTATTACAGCGAATTCTATATACAAGTTAGGCGGAAGATTTTTTAATGGAAATGTAAATTATTATTGTTATAATCATGGGGAGCGCTAAACTCGTAGGATTATACAGCGCATGTGGGGGGATAGAAGGTATTCAGGCTTATTTCAGGGGGTACCGGAGCACAGATCCAATTCCCTAGATCAAGAGCCCCTCACCAAGATCAAGGGACCTCCCATAAGAGGCATAGAAATGTTAAAAAGTTGAGAATATTACGTTGACTAAACGCAAATTTGCAGCTTTGTACATCAACAAATCTTCTCCAGATTTCATACAATATATGTCTTATATTTGCAAAAATCCCAAAAAGAGACAAATGTATAAGAAGTTTCATGAGACGATAACTGATATATGAAAAAATAAAATATATTTCTTAAGATATCTGGACCAATCACCTCAGATCCTTCTATCTGAACTAAGATACGGTTTACATAAAAAAAGTGATTTATTCCCTGTAAAATATGTTTATATCATTTTCAGTTGTGGAGAAGAAACATGAAATATATTATATATTTCCACTCCATATATTTTAATTGTAATAGCCAGAGGCTTTGACATATGGGCTGGTATGTTTGTTCATTCATACGTATTTAAACAATCATTCAAATTAAAAACAATATGTCCTTGTATGATCGCGTAGGTGGTTCCCGGAAAGCCACGATAAACTATCTACTCATTTTTTTCTCAAAATACATTTTGTCGACAACGAGAGTGAAAAGAGACAAACCCACATGACTGCTGGTGCTAACTGTACGAGTACGTCCTTGGTACAACCATCCAGCTTGCTCCAAACAACCAAATTCTGTATAACGAGTTAGCTGCTTCTAAACTGTCAGCAGTAACCAAGACCAATAGATCCCTGGCTGTCTTCAAGAAGGCACTGGACAGACACCTAAAGTCAGTACCTGACCAACCGGACTGTGGTTCGTACGTCAGCTTGCGTGTGGCCAGCAGTAACAGCCTGGTTGATTAGACCCTGATCCACCATGAGGCCTGGTCTCAGACCGGGCCTCGGGGGCGTTGACCCCCGAAACCCTCTCCAGGTAAACTCCAGTAATTAAAATCTTTATTGACTCTATTGCTTGTAAGAAGAGACTTGAAGATATTGATGGATGTTGTGATACTTTATGACACCTGCAAACCTGAAGTTTCAAGAATCATGCATTTATCATAACAGTTGAAATAATAAGACAGTTTGATGAAACGCGACAGCAGGAAAAGCTATGTGCAGCAATCTCTTCGTCAGCGGCTACCAGCTGTTGCTGGTGGCCGCTGTCTTCTGTCTTCTCTTCTCGTTCTCAGTAGAGTATAATGGGAGAGGACAAACTTAATCAATTATTTTATTATTATTTTTGGCTTTCAGAGTATCAGTTGCATGTTTACAATATGAAATAATTATTCTTTATTTAAATTTCAGGGTTTAAATAAACAGTCAAAGAGATAATATTATTCCTTAGCTCATTTCAAAACCCAGCTCTTTTCTAAGTATAGTGTCACCCGCTACAGTGCCACCCACAATAGTCTAATAACACCTGTGTAACTGTTAACTGTAAGTGAACATGGGAAACAGGATAAAGACGTTTGCTATATACCGAGCGTGAATGCATGGATAAAACCTGAGTTCTGGTTCAGACGGCGTGTTAATTGGTATTGATCAATAACTACACTGCGATTAGCCAAGGAGTCGAACCCATGCTGCTTTGGCCCTCCTCATGATAACAGAAAACACATGACGCTCTAGCCCATGAGGCAGGCCAAAGCAGCATGGGTTCGAGTCCTTGGCTAGTCGCAGTGTTGTTACTGATCAATGCCACTCTTCCGTGGTTACAATAATATATATCTTTATTTTGAACACGTTCCACCAACTAGTGGTTTTTTCAATCCAAAACAGAGACGTAAAGAAGACTTGAGATGATCATTTCCCCCAGGGAAAACTCAAGGTTCTCCCTGAAGCTGTTTGAGAATTTTCTCCTACCACCCACTATATTTAATATTTTATTTAAAGACAAAATACAATGACAAAACATTTACAAAAATACAATAGAAAGTAAAACAACCTAGATAACAACTCAGAGCTACATCTCGAATACATCGTCCAGCTCACCGGCGGTGGACCGCGTGCCCAGAATGCTGCAGGCATTTCCTCTCTGGATCGCGACACTGAGTCTCTGAAAGAGGAAGCTCGTCGCCCTGTGGCCCTTGGTTTATATGATGAGCTTTTCACCCAGCTCTTTGAGGAGCTTTAGAGCACACTTGCCCCATGCTCCAAGGGTCTCCCACCCTATTGGGATGAAGTCATAGCAAGGGGGAAGGTCTCCATATTTGCGCATCTTCTGGGTCTCCCTGTGGCTGGCAGCTCCATCCCCTTCAGCTATGGAGTATGGCAAGTAGGTGTCTGCCAATGTGGTGGCACAGGTGTAGTCCCAGGCAATCTGCTCTCCATCCTTCTAGGGTAGCATAGTGGCTCCATCAGGACACTTTTGAATTCCGTCAGACCTCTGCACTTGGGGTTCCCGTTGAGTTGGGCAACGGACTGTGGCGAGGCTTCTCTTTATGATGTCATTAACCTCCTCATGTCTGGCATATTTCCCTTCTGTTGTGTGACACACGAGACCATGAAGTCCAAATTGATCAGCTGTCGCCCTGCCGCAAATACACCTATGTTCGGTGAGGGCGGCTAGTCAAAGAGCAACACCAATCCGAATGGCGTGTGGGTCGAGTCGAATGTCCAGGGAGGAATTGGGAAGAGCTAGAAGGAAATCTCTTGAGTGTGGTGCCTTCACCGCCAGAAGACGAGCTTTGTCCTTTCCTGAAGCGTTGGTGAGCATTGTGTTGGCGATTTTTTCCATGATCGGTTTGTCCCAGTGGGACTGTTCTTTGGGAGGAGCTGGTCTACTGGAGGAGTCTGCAAGGGTGTCCCACCGAACCGCTGCTTCACGTCTCTCAAGCGTTCGGGAACAATCTTCTTGACTAATGCACTGGAAGCCAAACACGAAGACAGAAAAGCAGGTAAAGCTACATGCGTTGCTTTGCGCACCCCTATACCTCCCAGTCGCACTGGCAAGGTTGCCTGATCCCATTGTTGATCCTCTAGTGACAGGTTCAGTGCCTTCTTAAAGGTTGATCTTATGTGTGAGTCATATTCGTCGAGTGTTGGGTTGTCAAAAGAGGGTGCACACCTCAGGAAGTAAGTGAGTCTTGTCATATTAAGACACCTTGCGAAGAGATACAGAGCATCATGGGCATCAAGGTCGCTTATTCTCTCCTCCATTCTCATTAGGTCATTCAGTTTTTCCTTGAGGACAGTGTCGATGGCCTGGTGACCCAGCGGTGTGGACGGAGTGGTAGTAGAGACTAATGGGAAGATTCTTCTCACTGCATTGATTATTTCCTAGTTCGTTGTGATGATTTCACACTTGGAGGGATTGAGGATGAGTCCCAAGTCTTCTCTGTGTTTTCACCAGTTGTAGGTCCTCTAACAGGGACTCTTCAGTACCTGCCAGAGTGCCATCATCAAGGTACCAGATGTTGAGCTCGTTGGGCAGGCTGGAAGTTAGTTCTCTTACTGCCAAGCAGAAGAGAAGTGGAGCGAGTGGGTCACCCTGCTGAACACCCTCTGATGAGAGAATTTCATGTTCTCCAAACAAAAGAATTTAGGGTTTGCTGTAGCCAGCTGAAATAAAGAGAAAAATGCTGGGGAACCGATCCCGAACGGCCGGCAAGACAACATCTTTCTTCACCATAATAAAGGCATTTCTAAAATCAAGTTTGACTACGGCCTTGTCTCCTGGTAGCTCCCTGATATAGGCCCTTGCTGCGTGAGCTGCGACGTCACTGCCTTGAGAGACCCCAAAGCCCAGTTGGTGTGGCTGGAGTAAACTGGCAGCTTCTAGGCGAATGTTTCTTGCTGCTGCTTTGGCAACGAGACGGCGAAGAGTGTTACCAACAGCAATGGATCTGATTCCCCCATCCTTCTTCTTCAAAGCACATGGTGAGGCTCCAAAAAAGAAAGGTTTAATTTCTTCTGGGACTCGCCCAGCCAGGCAGTTGTTGATGAAAGATGTTAACTCGGTGAGAAGAATTGATGCAGATGCACCTAATACTGGATTTACCATCTCTTTGAGGTGTTGTGGTCGAATTCCAGTGTAACCTCCTGCAGATCCTGCTGGAAATGACACAATCGCCTTATAGACTTCCGATTCTAGCAAAATTAATTGTTCAGTGATGGGGTCTTCCTCAGGGTTGTTGTTGATGGCTACGGTGTCCCTGGTTAGATGCTTGTCTCTTAGTGCTTGGGCCGTGGTCTCATCTTTGGGGGCTATAGTGTCGTCACTTGTAATTATTCTGATTGCTACCACTCTGTTACCTTCTTCGATTTTTTTGCTAATCTGTGCGCAAATTTTCTCGTTTTCAGTTTAACTTTTCTTGGGTTTACCTCTGTGATTCCTGCGATGATATGGCAGAGGGACACAATTATCCGTTCGTGGGTAGTTGCGCACTGCCTTGATGACTGATGTGGTTAGCAGTTTGCCTCGTCTTTCAGGAACTGCAAGACAGACATTGTCGTACAGAAGTAGGTTGCGCCATGCTTTGACGGTGCCTCGAGCTTCTAAGTTGGTGGAACCTCCATTCACCTGCTTAAGAAGGTTTGTAAATTTCCCTGCTACATATGGGCGAGCCCCTTTTGGGATGTGGGATAGGGTACTGTTAGCAGTGGATTTGAATGTCAATAGAAGGTTATTGCAAGTGAGGAGGTTGCCATTGGAATTGTCATCTGCCTATGGAGGCTGTGGGCTGCTCTCTGCTGGGGGCATATGTGATCCCGCACACCCGTTGTGTGCACGAATGCGACCATCCCTGTTGCGTGCTCGAAACTCTCCACACACCTGACATGTGCTTCTTCTTTCCTTGTTGGGTGTATTGTAATAACTAGAAAAAAGACGTGAAACATCATTGCCATTCATATCATACCAATCAGATAAGATGTAGACGTCAGTCATTATTTTCATTCATATCATAGCAACCAGATAAGGTGTAGAAATAAATCACCATTGCCATGCATATCATAGCAACCAGATAAATAAAGACGTCAATCATCATTTCATATGTTAAGGCATGAGGAATCAGATTTCCCCACTATTTCTATTGTTAAATGTGCCTGAGGCACATGCAGGCAAACATCCATTATCAAGTAATATTACTATTGGTAGATAAGGCACACAGGCAACATTTAGGCAACTTTATTCCGAAACGTTTCGCCTACACATTAGGCGTCTTCAGTCGAGTACAGAAAGTAGGCAGGAGCAGTAGGGGCTGATAACCTCAAATCTACGACTTCAAGGGTAATGGACTGATTACATCGTCTTCACATCTCTACTGCTCCTGCCTACTTTCTGTACTCGACTGAAGAAGCCTACTGTGTAGGCAAAACGTTTCGGAATAAAGTTGCCTAAATGTTGCCTATGTGTCTTATCTACCAACCTGTCGGTATTGTATACCATTTGATATTCGCTCTGTCAGACACTGCAACACAATGGCATCTTGGTACAGAAGAGAAAACACCTTGGACAACTTTTTCAAGTGAGAATTGTTTGATCTGAGAGGGACATGACCTCTCAGTGGCTACATTCTCACTACTACTACTCTGCACCTCTCCTTCGAACAGTATTTAAGTCTCAACACTGTCGCTTGATCTTCAGTTAGTTCCAGACTTTGGAACAGAACTTCTCCAGGCTGAGGGACTGACAACCTCAAATCTACGACTTCAAGGGTGATGAACTGATTACTGATTACATAGTGTGGTAATGTTTTGTTAAGTAAGGTTACGGTGCTTTGGTTTTGATTTTGAAGTTTCTTGGCAAGAAACTTCTTCATCGCTATCCCACATAAGAACATAAGAATGAAGGAACACTGCAGAAGGTCTACTCACATACTTATCCAATCTCCCTTCCAAGCTACCCAAGATTCTAGACTCTATAACCCCACTCGGTAGATCATCAGATGCAGCATTCTCCACCTGACCTCAACATTCTGAACCTGACTATAAATACTCGCGTACCTTCTACCCCAGGTAGATGTGTTTGTGACTTGAAAAAGCTCACTGTGTGGGTGAAACGTTGTCAGTAAAGGATCACATTATACTGCATATGTGTTTACATTTCCATTGTGTCGGTATTTTATACCATTTATTTCCAAACTGGTCAAGAACTTGTATGTTGTGTCTCGCTCTCTGTAAAATAATGTTTGAGCAATTACACTTAGAAATTAACCTTCGACTGTTAATTTTTTACCCCATTCTTTACCATATGTTTGAAAATCTGTATACCGTGCAAAACAATGTTCTTTTACTGAGTATTAGCAAATTTTTCTAAGTAACTTAATGATTCTGAAGTCATACCATGTGCTAATTTGAAATGTAATTCACCTGTGTTCAAACAATAAATATATATACACACACAGAGTCAACAATATATATTATCACAATCTCAATCCTTCTTTCACTTTATACTATTTGCTTTGGCAATGGCAGTGCTTATATATCCTTTATAATTATATCATCATTCCTTTATCAGTTGACACTTTCTTTAATAAAATGTATCTCTGCTCTTTTTTGGCATCAACTTGCTAATGGATTTAGGTTTATAAAGGATATTTGAATGAGTGGAACGAACTCCCTAGTAGTTTCACAGATGAGATAACATTGTGTACCTCTGAAAATAGATTAAACAAGTGCATGAATGAGTGTGGGTGGTTGTGAGAAGGAGCTGTTTAACTTGGGCCAGTAGGCCTTCGATCGTGCTCCTTCCTTCTTATGTTACTGGATAATCTTTCGTAAAAAGCCTTTTCTCTAATAATTAAAGATTCATTGCATCAGAAATGAGAGTGGCACTTTTCAGTTATGTCACTACAGCTAATTAACACTACCTGAGCCAAAAACAAACTTAGACAGCTAAGTATGAAATGTTTAAAGGCTTCCTGGAGCAATTTATTTTTTGTATACTCTAGTACATTACTAAATTTATAAAGGCTAACTATTGCCAACTTTCCCATTTTCCACAGAACTTATATACAATTTCTGCTATTACTTTTGTTAGCTATAATTCTCCAAACATTTTTATCGAGCATGCCTTCTGTGGTATGACTATGACACGGTTTTAAACGAATATTCGATTTTATCCAGGTTTATATGTTTAGTGATCAGGTCTCCAGAATACTTATTTGGAAATGCACATAATTGTTCAAATAATTTGAGCAATGGTATATTTACTAAATAGTAAAACCCTCTCCAAGTAGGTACGAGGCATCATCAAAAATTTTACAGATTAGAGGCTTTTCCAAAGTTTTCCAATAAATCGTCCAAACTTAATGTTGCTCAATTTTACCAAATCCTTACCAGTGTCACACCATTATTGATAAATACTTTCTAGTTGCACTTGGCTAAATAAATACGTTATTTCCACGTCCTCTGACCGAACTTTCTATATTTTATTACTAAGATAACTATATCTAGGTGTTAAAATAAATTTAAACTTTGAATATCAAAATTATATACAATACCGTTGCGCTTGTGCACTTGTGCCCTTTTAATTAACAGGCTAGAAGTAACGTTGTACAAATTTACCAGGCTGTTGGAAACCTCGTGTAATCGTGCCAGGCTACAGGTAAACTCGTTCAGTAATGCGAGTCCGTAAATCATGGCAAGATACGAGTCTGGTAACGTCGTGTAGCCTGGCCAAGTAACAAGACAAATAACTTATTGTAGTCTTCCCTGGATATAGAGCTGGTAGCCTTGCGCAGTCTTATCATGTTACTAGCAGGTAACCTCGTTCAGTCTTTCCAGGCTACAATTAAAATTCATTTATAGTGGCAAGCTTATTAGTGACAATCAAGTATATATTTGTGGGTGGCAAGGTTATTAATGATTATCATCCATAGTTATCAATGGTGGCAAGGTTATTAATAATTATCATCCATAGTTATTTATGGTGGCAAGGTTATTAATGACTGTCATCCATAGTTATTTATGGTGGCAAGGTTATTAATGATTATCATCCATAGTTATTTATGGTGGCAAGATTATTAATGATTATCATCCATAGTTAATTGTGGTGGCAAGGTTATTAATGATTATCATCCAGTTATTTATATATTATACTGTTTGAACGAACATTCTTCCCGTCTAATTTCCCAATATAATTCTTGCCTCAATTATATGAGGAAGTCATTGAAAAAATTTAAACTCTGACTTTCACCCAAATCAATACACTTTTTTAAACAAAATAAAAAAAAGGGCTTATTTGGATAGACTTTAAAAAAAAAGTTAATCAACAACCTCCTATAAACCTGCCACACCAGTGTTGTGGCAGTAAATATATTCCAGCTGGCAGCAATGAGCACAAACCCCAACAGCGACCCACGTGTTCTATATAGTAACTAAAATTTATTGGTAGGTAATGGAAACCAATTTTTTTGACACAAATATTTAAGGTATGTTAGTTTCTCACAGAAATGTTTTGCTAACAATTCAGATTCTCAGATTTTATTTATAAACCGCAGATAAAAAAAACTGCTCTGAATGGCGGAGTTATGTTCAGCTTCTACTGCAGAAAAAATTAGATTAAGCAAATTTTGATTAATTTAGGGAAGTTGTATTTCTCCATCTGATATCGATAAAGCCAGAGTCATAAACACTTTTATACAATTTCATTTTGAAAATTCCATTAACGAATTGTTCCCTTCAGCATTTCACATCAATTTGTTATCTACGTCTTATGTATTTCGACTTTTTCAAAGCTCAGTCCAATTTCAAGAAAACTCAGCTCTCTCGAACTAGACAAATTTTCCTAAGATTTGTCCCCTCAAGGAAGGTTCCTTGATGTTGGTGAGGGGCTCTTGATTTAAGGAATTGTATCTGTGCTCCAGTTCCCCGAATTAAGCCTGAATGCCTTCCACATCCCCCCCCCAGGCGCTGTATAATCCTCCGGGTTTACCGCTTCCCCCTTGATTATAATAATAATAATCCTAAGATTTGTTAAGATTTTTGTAGTGAGTGAGGTAGCTCACTTTCATGGAGGCTACCTCGTGGAACTTTCACTTAGTGGCGAGAGTAACAAACATCTATGTGTTAATTAATAACTCAAAACAAATGTGATTACTGAACGTGGCAACCATCAATTACCTTTATTAATCTGAAGTAATACAAATCAGTAAGTACATGACCTGTGTTGTACTCATCCTAACATGTACTTTTCATTTTGCTGGACATTTTATCAGGAATATAATGTTAGTTTTTAAAGATTTACTCAACATTAAAATTTATATAACATATATATAATTTTTTCCTTTCTTAATACCAAGCATTCTTACAATACTCTAGTAAACTGTATGAATGAAAAATTCCCTGATTTAGACCCCAATTTAAAATAATTTACAAAAGAGCAGTGAACAGCTTGACATCTTCAAACAGTTATGGTATAGACTTGAACAGATTTATTGCTCACGAGGGCAAGCACAATAATTGGTTAACACTTCTCTGGTGCATGGGATTCCGTGTCTGACTCAGTGAGGAAAGATCCAAATCATGAACTAAAAAACAAATGATATTTTCTCTCACTCGTTGCATTATTAACTAGCTTCAGTCTTAAAATCACTTTATACAGGGGCCATGATTCTGTCCCAACTCGATGACATATTCTTTCCTGACAAGGTATTGTAACTTCACGGCACAGTATTACCTTGTCCTGTTGTGACCTCATCTCCACTCACGTTGATAGGAGCAGTTCTGCTTCTTCGGGATGAGCTCAGTGGCTGATTCGCAGGAATCAGCGTAAAACCATATTTGTTAACGTTAAGCCTTCCATCTCGCTACAGTTCATGAAAAAAATTCCTTTTGTACTAAAATTAAACTTGACATAACAAATGATTATCGGTCATTTATACAGGATCTACATCACCTCGTGACTCAAAGGTTCTTGTCATGTGCTGTTGTGCCATTGTGTGTTCTCTTATTAATGTGGGATAATCATCTTACCAGATTTTGTTCCAACGATACTGCTAAAGTATTTAACTTTTTACATGAGATAATAAGGGCAAAGGAAATCACGAAAGTCAAATACTTCTTCACTTTCTAAAACAAAGGTGCTAAACTTCACCAACTGATCAAATACAATGAATCTGAAGCTTTTAAATCTTAATGCTGATCAGCCGATTGCAGGCTTTGTCTTAAGCTTTATCAAATAAAGTTTATGTTTTCATTAGTACAATATTGTTTTAAATAGCGTTATCAAAAATTATATAAACAATGTTCCGTATACTAAAAAAACAACTAATTTATAATGACATTCACATAAAACGTTCAGAATATCTGAGACTCACTTTATGAGTTACTTATTGTGTCTTCTGTTTTGATACACGAAGCAAAATATACTAAGTTTTGCTAACTAAGATCAACTCGTCGATATTGTAAACCATTATACATTCTAAGACCAACGTAACTCTTTAGAAAGTTACCAAATCCTCAGTAACTACACTGTGAATCGATTTTTCCTGAGTCAGAAATCTCTTCCCTGTGTCAGGAGTTTCTTTCCTGTGCCAGGGATTTCTTTCTTGAGTCAGGGATCTCTATCCTGTGTCAGGAATATCTTTCCTGTGTCAGGAATCTCTTTCCTGTGTTAGGAATCTCTTTCTTGTGTCAGGGATCTCTTTCTTGAGTCAGGGATCTCTATCCTGTGTCAGGAATATCTTTCCTGTGTCAGGAATGTCTTTCCTGTGCCAGGAATCTATTTCCTGTGTCAAGAATCTCTTTCCTGTGTCAGGAATCTCTTTCCTGTGTCAGGAATCTATTTCATGTGTCAAGAATCTCTTTCCTGTGTCAGGAATCTCTTTCCTGTGTCAGGGATCTCTTTCTTGAGTCAGGGATCTCTATCCTGTGTCAGGAATATCTTTCCTGTGTCAGGAATGTCTTTCATGTGCCAGGAATCTATTTCCTGTGTCAAGAATCTCTTTCTTGTGTCAGGAATCTCTTTCCTGTGTCAGGAATCTATTTCCTGTGTCAAGAATCTCTTTCCTGTGTCAGGAATCTCTTTCCTGTGTCAGGAATCTCTTTCCTGTGTCAGGGATCTCTTTCTTGAGTCAGGGATCTCTATGCTGTGTCAGGAATATCTTTCCTGTGTCAGGAATGTCTTTCATGTGCCAGGAATCTATTTCCTGTGTCAAGAATCTCTTTCCTGTGTCAGGAATCTCTTTCCTGTGTCAGGAATCTATTTTCTGTGTCAAGAATCTCTTTCCTGTGTCAGGAATCTCTTTCCTGTGTCAGGAATCTCTTTCCTGTGTCAGGGATCTCTTTCTTGAGTCAGGGATCTCTATCCTGTGTCAGGAATATCTTTCTTGTGTCAGGAATCTCTTTCCTGTGCCAGGAAGCTATTTCCTGTGTCAAGAATCTCTTTCCTGTGTCAGGAATCTCTTTCCTGTGTCAGGAATCTATTTCATGTGTCAAGAATCTCTTTCCTGTGTCAGGAAGCTCTTTCCTGTGTCAGGGATCTCTTTCTTGAGTCAGGGATCTCTATCCTGTGTCAGGAATATCTTTCCTGTGCTAGGAATCTCTTTTCCTGTGTCAGGAATCTCTTTCCTGTGTCAAGAATCTCTTTCCTGTGTCAGGAATCTCTTTCCTGTGCCAGGAATCTATATCCTGTGTCAAGAATCTCTTTCCCGTGTCAGGAATCTCTTTCCTGTGTCAGGAATCTATTTCATGTGTCAAGAATCTCTTTCCTGTGTCAGGAATCTCTTTCCTGTGTCAGGGATCTCTTTCTTGAGTCAGGGATCTCTATCCTGTGTCAGGAATATCTTTCCTGTGTCAGGAATGTCTTTCATGTGCCAGGAATCTATTTCCTGTGTCAAGAATCTCTTTCCTGTGTCAGGAATCTCTTTCCTGTGTCAGGAATCTATTTCCTGTGTCAAGAATCTCTTTCCTGTGTCAGGAATCTCTTTCTTGTGTCAGGAATCTTCATCCTGTGTCAGGAATCTTTTTCCTGTGTCAGGAATCTCGTGTCCAGAAGACAACATGATTACCACCAGTTTCACACAGCATACGCTTAGTTATTTAGTTACGAAATAATCACGAAATAATTACGAAATATAATTTTGTTTAACTGTTAAACTCTATTTGAGACTCAAGATGTCCACTGTTACATACTCAGTGTTCCTATGAATTTAATCTTCATTGCTATAATTTTTTTATTGTTTTTGTTTATATTTTTAAGTAATCAGAAAGAATAAAAAGGCATAATTCCGTGACTGGAATAGTATGCACTTACAGTATATTACAACCCACGTACACTAAGGCCTGTTATCCTGAGTGTAAAGGGGAACAAGGAACAGAACCAACACAGCTGAATGACTTTGAAATATATTTTCCTTTACAAAGAGCGATAACAATTAATTACACTTATGTACACTATATACAGTTGAAAATGTATGTGTACATCACGGTTAACTAAAGGCCAAGACACAGCCTGTAGACAGAATGGACAACCGTGCTCAACCAGCTCTAGAATGGAAATGACAAAGGTGGACAGGTGGATGGTGACCACAACACCTCCAAGATTGCCAGACCCACCTTCTCATTGGCTGAACCTTGGTACTGATCGAACGATGGGGCCCCATCATTCGATGCGCCGAATAAAGGTTACGTACTCTTTGCATGCCACATAGTATTAATCTTATGACGACGTTTCGGTCCGACTTGGACCATTAACTAGTCACACAGTTAATGGTTCAAGTCGAACCGAAACGTCATCAAAATTTTATGTTTGCTATGTGCGGTTCATTTATGTTTTATTAATCAGTATTGTTCATCTGATATGAACGCTTATTGATGTTCTTCGATTATTTATTAATTTAATCAATTTTTGGACTTATTTATGTTATACAATTAAAAGTATGCTGTACTTGTATTCTGGTACTTCAATCTAGTACACATTTAGTTGCTAGAAGTTGCAACAACTTTTCCGTTGTTGCAACAACTTTTCTGTTGTTGAAACAAGTTACACATGCAGATCAACTGGGTCACATGACCAGCTATTTTTTTTACCTCAGCAACGTCGTCAAAAATTTAAAATTGGAGTTGTTGAATTTATAAAATTATTTACAACAGCTGGTGACGATTTTTGGCCCTCTAAGCCTCTAGGCTGATTCATAGCAATATAGATGATGACTTTATCCAGGTCTGAAATAACAAGTTATTGGTAATTCTAAAGCGAACTTACACACAGTCTGATATTTAACTGGTTAAATCAGCCGATGATATCTTCACTGAACTTCAGTTAATGCAAAGCAATTAATAATTCTTGAACCTATGTACAGAACTTGAGACAACTCTTTTGAACCTTCTAGTCTGTACTGAAGTGTTGTATATATTAAATTGAAGAATTGTGTAAGCCTAACTTAACATGTCTCAAGTCACCTAATAACTAAACAAATTATCACTGGTTTTGTTCACTATATCATTGCATATCGTTCTGTTCTTTCTGTTCATCTAAATGTGTCTATGCAACACTTCGCCTTATTCAAAAGTGATCCTAAGATATATTACACAGTACAAGTACGTTTTTTTCTTTGACTTCCTCGCCACACTGTATATGTAGATAGTGCACTCCTAACTGACAATCAAAAATATTTAGTGTTTTACTTAAGGTATGTATAAAAATATGATACTGGCATTACTAGGCCAGTAATTATTCCTTTATTAGACGTTGCATTTGTGTATTAGTACTTGTAAATATCAAGTTAGTTGTAATATTATATATAAACACTTAATAAATAGTACTAACAGTTTAACTGAAATTAATTCAGGAAGACATTTTTTTCATATTTACAGTAGAGGTAAAAGTTACCTGGGAATGTTGTTTAAAGTTACCGAGAAGGATCGTCTCCAGAAGTACTTATTCCTTAACAAATAATAATGATGGAATGACAGCGCCATCTTTGGGAGATAAATTTGTGATAACCTTGACAATACCTACAGGAGAGACAAGTGATAATGAAATGCTTGCCAACAGTTTCCTAAAGGGCAAAAAATAAACCTGACAACGCCTTCAGCAGGAAGCAAGTCTTAAAGCTGGTCCAGCAAGCAACTTTATCGGTCAATGAGTCTAACTGATGGTACTGAAAATACATTGAAAAGAAGAATGTGGTAACAAAGGCCCATCCAGCGACTGGAGAACCGAAAAGTAGTGATTATGGCTGTGACAACATCTAATAATTTGCTAAGTGTCAAAACAAGTATTATCTTAATCATTCTAGGATATCTAGAAAAACTATTATAGATGCTGTCAGGGCGATTATGCTCCCTGACAATATCTGGTCAAGGGACAAGGGCAATTGTGGCCTTCAAGGATCTTCTGTTGAAGGGAAGTGACAATAATGATCGTCCCAACAAAATCCGAGCAAGACGGTAGCGGCAATCACATCTCGGCCAATATCCAGGGAGAGAAACATGTTGTTATCTTGGCAATAACACCAACATTTACGGGACACGTGTAAAATACACCACTTTCTTGTTTAGGGCCTTTTGTTTATTTTACTGTATATTATGGGTGCTTCACCCGTGCAAGCATTCACATAAGTAAATACAAGTCTTATTAAAGTTTTAGAATTGACAATATCCTGTTTAATGACCAAATACATTAGTAAGAAATATGTGCTATTTCATTATAGCTTAAAGTCCTGAAAGACAACATAGGCTCATCATTTTAAAACTCATTGTCAACACAGTCCTAGATTTTATTGCTATTCCTAACCTTCAGTCAATCCCTGTATTTGTTGGCGATAACACCATAACTCGAGAAAACTGGAATAGTAAGACACCCGAGGTAAGAGACAAACTCAGCACAGTCGGAAGCAAATGGTGCACCTCGGCTGTAAGAGGCTTGTCTTGCGTAGCCCGAGATTGTATCGGGTGAAGAAATGAGATCCGCGGGAACACGAAAGTGCTTTATTTTTTATCTTGTGTTCGAGAACGAGATCTCATGGCAACATAGCAGGGCTCAGTGTTTCGGGCTCTCTGCCACACGGGAACACGGAAGCGATGCCGTGAGAACACCGAAGGACATTCTATATAGGGCTCTCCGTCCAGGAGGATGGGACTCAAACGAACACTACCGGGCTCTCTGACCGGAGGGATGAGATCTAATTAGGAAGTGTGTTTCTTGCCAAGCGCTTGTGCGTCCCCATAATCCAATTCTAATCGATAAATATATTGTTCGCCCTTCAAGTGTTTCTTAAAACATTGCTTTTACGCTATTGAACGTAACCCTTCTCAGTTGTCATTGTACTAGCGTGCGCGCTTTTGTACCACTGATGGATTATTATCCTGAATATGTTTAGTTGAAGACCGGCTGATCCAACGAAGATTGACAGGGAGTAGGAATGTTTAGGGAAACCCTAAAATTGTCAGTAATTGATGAATCTGTACTTACATTTAGGAAGTGACATCCTCTTTCATTAAATATGTACGTAGCTGCGACTTCGGGAGATTCCTTGCAATTGTACCTGGTAAATGTCTGATGACATGAGAATGTACGACTGAAAAAAAGCTAATTGGCAAAAGTGTTCAAAACATAACTGGCAGAGAAAAACAACAAGCACAAATAACAAACGGCAGTGACAGATCTCAGTATTAAGCAGCAGTGACAGATAATAGCTGTAGACAGCAGCAAATTATAATAACAGATAGCAGCTGAAGAAAGAGACATGGAGCAGTGAAATACAGGAGCAGCAGCAATAACAGTGATATACGTAAGACATACGAAAACAGGCAATACTGACAGACAGCAGGTAAAGGCAAAAGCGACAAACAGCAACAGCAGAACAGTGGCTGACACTAGTGACAGACGTAAGTCGAAGACATCACCAGCACATACGAGCTGCAGACAGCAGCGGCATATACAGGAAGCAGTGTTAAACATCAGTCATTGACATCAACTAAACGCAACAGCAACAGACAACAGTTGCAAAGAATAAAGACTTTCATCAGAAATAAGCAACAGCAGCAAAGAACAGGAGCAGAAAGAAGCAGCAAAGAACAGACAAGCATTACAAAGCAAAAGTGGCTGGTATCAGCGAAAGACAGCAGCAGAAGCCGACACTAGCATCAGAAACAGGTACCAACAGCATATAATAACAACAACAGTCACAAGTACCAGAGAACAGCAGCAGAGACAATAGCAAAGAAAAACAGCAGGAGAGAACAGACAACAACTACAAACAAAAGTGACTTGCAAAAGCAATAGACAGCAACACCAGTAGTAACAGAAAACAGCAGAAGATATATAGCTCAGAAAACAGCAAGCAGCAGCTGAGAACAACAGCAGTCAGCAACAGCAGCAAACTTCTGTAACAACAAACAGCAACGAGAGAAATAGCATTGGCTGCAACTCTGGTGATGGACCAGGTGCATCAGTTCCTTCAGTACCCTGGTGATGGACCAGGTGCTTCCGCTCCTTCAGTACCCAGGTGATGGACCAGGTGCTTCAGTTCCTTCAGTACCCTGGTGATGGACCAGGTGCATCAGCTCCTTCAGTACCCTGGTGATGGACCAGGTGCATCAGCTCCTTCAGTACCCTGGTGATGGACCAGGTGCATCAGCTCCTTCAGTACCCTGGTGATGGACCAGGTGCATCAGCTCCTTCAGTTCCCTGGTGATGGACCAGGTGCTTCAGTTACTTCAGTACCCTGGTGATGGACCAGGTGCTTCAGCTCCTTCAGTACCATGGCGATGGACCAGGTGCATCAGCTCCTTCAGTATCCTGGTGGTGGACCAGGTGCATCAGCTCCTTCAGTACCCTGGTGATGGACCAGGTGCATCAGCTTCTTCAGTACCCTGGTGATGGACCAGGTGCTTCAGTTCCTTCAGTACCCTGGTGATGGACCATGTGCTTCAGCTCCTTCAGTACCCAGGTAATGGACCAGGTGCTTCAGACTCCTTCAGTACTTTGGTGATGGACCAGGTGCTTCAGCTCCATCAGTACCCTGGTGATGGACCAGGTGCTTAAGCTCCTTCAATGCCCAGTTGATGGAACAGGTGCTTCAGCTCCTTCAGAATCCTATTGATGGATAAGGTGCTTCAGCTCCTTCAGTACCCTGGTGATGGACCAGGTGCTTCAGCTCCTTCAGTACCGTGGTGATGGACCAGATGCTTCAGTTCCTTCAGTACCCTGGTGATGGACCAGGTGCTTCAGCTAGTTCAGTACCCAGGTAATGGACCAGGTGCTTCAGACTCCTTCAGTACTTTGGTGATGGACCAGGTGCTTCAGCTCCATCAGTACCCTGGTGATGGACCAGGTGCTTAAGCTCCTTCAATACCCAGTTGATGGAACAGGTGCTTCAGCTCCTTCAGAATCCTATTGATGGATAAGGTGCTTCAGCTCCTTCAGTACCCAGGTGATGGACCAGATTCTTCAGCTCCTTCAGTACCCTGGTGATGGACCAGGTGCTTTAGCTTCTTCAGTACAGTGGTGATAGACTAGATGCTTCAGCTCCTTCAGTACCCTGGTGATGGATCAGGTGCCTTAACTCCTTCAGCATCCTGGTTATGGACAAGGTGCTTCAGCTCCTTCAGTGCCCTGGTGATGGACCAGGTGCTTCAGCTCCTTCAGTACCGTGGTGATGGACTAGGTGCTTTAGCTTCTTCAGTACCTTGGTGATAGACCAGGTGCTTCAGCTCCTTCAGTACCCTGGTGATGGATCAGGTGCTTTAGCTCCTTCAGCACCCTGGTGATGGACCAGGTGCTTCAGCTCCTTCAGTACACTGTTAATGGACCAGATGCTTCAGCCTCTTCAATACCCTGGTGATGAACCATGTGCTTCAGCTCCTGAGTACCCTGGTGATGGACCAGATGCTTGACCTCCTTCAGTACCTTGGTGATGGACCAGGTGTTTCAGCTCCTTCAGTACCATGGAGATGGACCATGTGCTTCAGCTCTATCAGTACCCTGGTGATGGACCAAGTGCGTCAGGTCCTTCAGTGCCTAGGTGATGGACCAGGTGCATTAGCTACTCCAATACCCTGGTGATGGAAACTGTGCTTCAGCTCCTTCAGTACCGGGGTGATGGACCAGTTGCTTTAGCTTCTTCAGTACCCTGTTGATTAACCAGGAGCTTCAGCTCCTTCAGTACCCTGTCAATGGACCAGACACTTCAGCCCCTTCAGTGCCCTGGCGATGAACCAGGTGCTTTAGTTCCTTCAGTACCCTGGTGATGGACCAGTTGCTTCAGCTGCTTCAGTACCGTGGTGATGGACCAGATGCTTCAGCTCCTTCAGTACCCTGGTGATGGACCATGTGATTCAACTCCTTCAGGGAGGTGTGAACTTTTTAGGAGTGATACAAAAGGAAAATTGAAAAATTATGGAAAAAAATGGTTTATTACCAAAAAATAGTGTATAATTCTGGCAACATTTTGATATAACTAGCTTGTTTCTGGCATATTTCTAAGTATGTGTTTCAAAAAATGTAATTTTTTTTTTGTTCTTGCAGTCATCAAAAATATTTGATGGCAATACGTATTTGTTTGTTTGTTTGTTTTCCTCGAAAAATTACGATTTTTATGATTGTTTCATTGTAAATACACTACATTGAAACTTCTCTTAGGACTCCATTCATATTCAGGGAGTAAAAAAGCTAAGTTGCCTTTGGGCTGTAAACATATGTTGAGGTGTACAACATACTGAAATGCGGCGCGCCATGACCATAGAGTTTTACAGAAAACCTAATGGTATATGTGAAACTCAGGGACAAGTTATTTACATTATTTTACTTTTTTCCGAAAAGTATTAATGGGAGTGTCATGATTTTTTGCACACATTATTGAGTAATGATGGATCTACTACCACGCACAGGAGATTTGCGATATTTCTTACAGCTGTGTTTTTACTGATTTCTTTTTCTCCCAAAAAAAGTCCATAGAAAAACAAATTTCAACATCTACTTATATTTTCGCTCAAACGACGTTCGTACCAAGATTATCTAGGCCTTTTTTTTACTTCTGATGTCAACACGTCATTATACGTCTTACCAATTTTGTTCATAAGGGAGAGTTTTAAGGCCAATAGAATAGGGCACTATTTATTTTTTTTACTATATATCTTTGAAGGTAAAATGTCACTACAAAGACGGTGTGTGGGCTTTAAATGCTGCTTACATCACAGTAAAAATTTCATTGAAATTGGACAAAAAAAAGGCAAATAATGACTTTGATCGCACCTCCCTTCAGAACCCTGGTGATGAACCAGGTGCTTCAGTGCCTTCAGTAACCTAGTGATGGACCAGGTACTTCGACTCCTTTAGTACCCTGTTGATGAACCAGGTGCTCCAATTCCTTCAGTACTGTGCTGAGGGACCATGTGCTTCAGTTCCTTCAGTACTCTGGTAATGGACCAGGTGCTTCAGCTCCTTCAGGGAGGTGCGAATTTTTTAGGATTAATGAAAAAGAAAAATTGAAAAATTATGGAGAAAAATGTTTCCTTACTAAAAAATAGTGCATAATTCTGGCAACATGTTGATATAATCAGCTTGTTTCTGTCATATTTCTAAGAATGTTTTTCAAAAAATTAAAAATTTTTGTTCTTGCTGTCATCAAAAATATTTGATGGCAATTCGTGTTTGAATTTTATTTTTTTTTACTCGAAAAATTATGTTTTTTGTGATTGTTTCATTCTAAATACACTATATTGAAACTTCTCTGAGGACTCCATTCAAGTTTAGAGAGTGATAACAACTTATTAATTACATATGGGCTGTAAACAAGTGTTGAGGTGTGTAACATACTGAAATAAGGCGCGCCATGACCATAGAGTTTTACAGAAAACATAATAGTATAGGTAAAACTCAGGAATAAGTTATTGACGTTATTATTCTTTTTCTTCGATAAGTATTAATAAAAGTGTCATGATTTTTTCACACATTACTGAGTAATGATGGTTCTACTACCATGCACGGGAGATTTGCGATTTTTTTTACTGCTGTGTTTTTATGCAATCTACTTACATTATTGCTCAAACGACATTGGTACCAAGATTACCTAGACCTTATTTTCCTTCCAATGTCAACTAGATCTTTGTATGTCTTATCAATTTTGTTCATAAGAGAGAGTTTTAAGGACAATAGAATAGGCCACTATTTTTTTCTTTCCTATCTATCTTTTAAGGCGAAAAGTCACTACAAACATGATGTGTGGGCTTCAAACGCTGCTTAAATCACAGTAAAAATTTCATTGAAATTCGACAAAAAAAAGGCAAATAATGATTCCGATCGCGCCTCCTTTCTGTACAATGGAGATGAGCCAGATGCTTCAGTGTCTTCAGAAACCTAGTGATGGACCAAGTGCTTCAGCTCCTTCATTAATCTGGTGATGGAACAGATCCATCAGCTCTTTTAGTAAAATGGTGATGGACTAGGTGCTCCTTCAGTACCCTGGAAATGGAGCAGGTGCTTCAGCTCCTTCAGTAACCCGGTGATGGAACATGTGCTTCAGCTCCTTCAGAAACATGGTTGTGGACAAGGTGCTTCAGCTCATTCAGAAAAATGATGACTAACCAGGTGCTTCAGCTCCTTTAGTGCCGAGCAGATGGACCAGGTGTTTCAGCTCCTTCAGTACCCTTGTGGTGGACCAGGTGCTTCAGGTCCTTCAGAACCCTGCTGATGGACCAGGTTCATCAGCTCCTTCATTACCCTTGTGATGGACCAGGTGCTTCAGGTCCTTCAATACCGTGGAGATGGACCAGGTTCTTCAGCTCCTTCAGAACCCTGACGATGAACCAGGTGCTTCAGTCCCTTCAGTGCCATGGTGATGGACCAGGTGCTTCAGCTCCTTCAGTACCCTGGTGATGGGCCAGGTGCTTCAGCTCTTCCAGAACCCTGGTGATGGACCAGGTGCTTCAGCTCCTTCAATATCCTGGTGATGGACCAGGTGCATCAGCTCCTTCAATACCGTGGTGATGGACCAGGTGCTTTAGCTCCTTCAGAACCCTGATGATGGATCGGGTGCTTCAGCTCCTTCAGTGCCGTGGTGATGGAAAAGGTGCTTCAGCTCCTTCAGTACCCTATTGATAGACCAGTTGCTTCAGCTTCTTCAGTACCCTGATGGTAGACCATGTGCTTCTGTTCCTTCAGTACCCTGGTGATGGACCATGTGCTTCAGCTCCTTCACAACCCAGTTGACGGACCAGGTGCTTCAGCTCCTTCAGTACCCTGGTGATGGACAAGTTGCTTCAGCTCCTTCAGTACCCTAATGATGGACCAGGTGCTTTATCTCCTTGAGTACCCTGGTAATGGACCAGGTGCTTCAGCTCCTTCAGGGAGGTGCAAATTTTTTAGGAGTGATAAGAAAGGAAAATTTAAAAATTATCTAAAAAATGTTTTCTTACAAGAAATAGTGCATAATTCTGGCAAATTTTTGATATAATCAGTGTGTTTCTATCATAATTTTTTTGTTCTTGCTGTCATCAAAAATATTTGATGTTATTTCGTGTTTTTTTTTTTTTTTTTTTTACACAAGAAATTACGATTTTTATAATTGTTTCATTCTAAATTCACTACACTGACACTTCTCTGAGGGCTCCATTCAAGTGCAGGGAGTGATAACAGCTCAGTTGCCTGTGAGCTGTAAACAAATGTTGAGGAATATAACATACTGAAATGTGGGGTGCCAGGTCCATAGAGTTTTACAGAAAACATAATAGTGTAGGTAAAACTCAGGAATAAGTTATTGTCGTTATTTTTATTTTTTTTCGAAAAGTATTCAAAGGAGTGTCATGACTTTTGCACACATTATTGAGTAATGATGGATCTACTACCACGAACAGGAGATTTGCGATATTTCTTACTGCTGTGTTTTTATTGTTTTTTTTTTTTCTCCCAAAAAAGCCCTTGAAAAAGTAACATAAACTTCAACATTTATTATTATGCTATGTACTTACATTTTCGCTGAAACGACTTTCTTACCACGATTATTTAGACATTATTTTCCTTCTGATGTCAACTAGATCATTGTACGTCTTACCAATTTTGTTCACAAGGGAGAGCTTTAAGGACAATAGAATAGGGCACTATTTATTTTCTTTCTTATCTATCTTTTAGGGCAAAAAGTCACTACAAACATGATGTGTGGGCTTCAAAATGCTGCTTAAATCAGAGCAAAAATTACATTGAAATTCGACAAAAAAAAGGCAAATAATGATTTCGATCGCACCTTCTTTCTGTACAATGGTGATGAACCAGGTGCTTCAGTCTCTTCAGTAACCTAGTGATGGACTTCGGCTCCTTTAGTACCCTAGTGATGGACCAAGTGCTTCGGCTCCTTCAGTACCCTGGTGATGGACCAGGTACTTCAGCTCCTTCAGTAATCTGGTAATGGACCTATTCCTTCAGGTCTTTCAGTACCTTGGTGATGGACCAAGAGCTTCAGCTCCTTCAGTACCCTGGTAATGGACCAGGTGCTTCAGCTCCTTCAGTACCCAGGTGATGGAACAGGTGCTTCAGCTCCTTCAATTCCGTGGTGATCGACCAGGTACTTCAGCTCCTTCAGAACCCTTATGATTGACCAGGTGCTTCAGCTCCTTCAGTGCCGTGGTGATGGACCAGGTGCCTCAGCTCCTTCAGAACCCTGGTGATGGACCAGGTGCATCAGCTCCTTCAGTAATCTGGTGATGGATCAGGTGCTTCAGCTCCTTCAGTACCCTGGTGATGAACAAGCTGCTTCAGCTTCTTCAGTACCCTGGTAATGGACAAGGTGCTTCAGCTCCTTCAGTACCGTGGTGATGGACCAGGTGCTTCAGCTCCTTCAGTACCTGTTGATGTACCAGGTGCTTCAGCTCCTTCAGAACCCTGGTGATGGACCAGGCACATAAGCTCTTCAGTACCCTGGTGATAGACCATGTGCTTTAGCTCCTTCAGTACCGTGGTGATGGACCAGGTGTTTCAGCTCCTTCAGTACCCTGGTGATGGACCAGGTGCTTCAGCTCCTTCAGAACCCTGGTGATGGACCAGGTGCTTAAGCTCCTTCAGTACCCTGGTGATAGACCATGTGCTTTAGCTCCTTCAGCACCGTGGTGATGGACCAGGTACTTCAGCTGCTTCAGTACCGTGGTGATGAACCAGATGCTTCAGCTCCTTCAGAACCCTGGGGAGGGACCAGGTGCTTCAGCTCCTTCAGGGAGGTGCGAATTTTTTAGGATTAATGAAAAAGAAAAATTTAAAAATTATGGAGAAAAATGTTTCCTTACTAAAAAATAGTGCATAATTCTGGCAACATGTTGATATAATCAGCTTGTTTCTGTCATATTCCTAAGAATGTTTTTCAAAAAATAAAATTTTTTTGTTCTTGCTGTCATCAAAAATATTTGTTGGCAATTCGTGTTTGAATTTTATTTTTTTTTACTCGAAAAATTATGTTTTTTTGTGATTGTTTCATTCTAAATACACTATATTGAAACTTCTCTGAGGACTCCATTCAAGTTTAGAGAGTGACAGCAACTTGTTAATTACATATGGGCTGTAAACAAGTGTTGAGGTGTATAACATACTGAAATGTGGCGCGCCATGACCATAGAGTTTTACAGAAAACATAATAGTATAGGTAAAACTCAGGAATAAGTTATTGACGTTATTTTCCTTTTTCTTCGATAAGTATTAATAAAAGTGTCATGATTTTTTCACACATTACTGAGTAATGATGGTTCTACTACCATGCACGGGAGATTTGCGATTTTTTTTACTGCTGTGTTTTTATGCAATCTACTTACATTATTGCTCAAACGACATTGGTACCAAGATTATCTAGACCTTATTTTCCTTCCAATGTCAACTAGATCTTTGTACGTCTTATCAATTTTGTTCATAAGAGAGAGTTTTAAGGACAATAGAATAGGGCACTATTTTTTTCTTTCCTATCTATCTTTTAAGGCGAAAAGTCACTACAAACATGATGTGTGGGATTGAAACGCTGCTTAAATCACAGTAAAAATTTCATTGAAATTCGACAAAAAAAATGGCAAATAATGATTCCGATCGCATCTCCTTTCTGTACAATGGTGATGAGCCAGGTGCTTCAGTGTCTTCAGAAACCTAGTGATGGACCAGGTACTTCGGCTCCTTTAGTACCCTGGTGATGGACCAAGTGCTTCAGCTCCTTCATTAATCTGGTGATGGACCAGATCCATCACCTCTTTTAGTAAAATGGTGATGGACTAAGTGCTCCTTCAGTACCCTGGAAATGGAGAAGGTGCTTCAGCTCCTTCAGTAATCCGGTGATGGAACATGTGCTTCAGCTCCTTCAGAAACATGGTTGTGGACGAGGTGCTTCAGCTCATTCAGAACCATGATGACTGACCAGGTGCTTCAGCTCCTTTAGTGCCGAGCAGATGGACCAGGTGTTTCAGCTCCTTCAGTACCCTTGTGGTGGACCAGGTGCTTCAGGTCCTTCAGAACCCAGCTGATGGACCAGGTTCATCAGCTCCTTCATTACCCTTGTGATGGACCAGGTGCTTCAGGTCCTTCAATACCGTGGAGATGGACCAGGTTCTTCAGCTCCTTCAGAACCCTGACGATGGACCAGGTGCTTCAGCTCCTTCAATACCCTGGTGATGGACCAGGTGCTTCAGCTCCTTCAATACCGTGGTGATGGGCCAGGTGCTTCAACTCTTTCAGAACCCTGGTGATGGACCAGGTGCTTCAGCTCTTTCAGAACCCTGGTGATGGACCAGGTGCTTCAGCTCCTTCAATATGCTGGTGATGGACCAGGTGCTTTAGCTCCTTCAGTACCCTGGTTGTGGACCAGGTGCTTTAGCTCCTTCAGAACCCTGATGATGGATCGGGTGCTTCAGCTCCTTCAGTGCCGTGGTGATGGACCAGGTGCTTCAGCTCCTTCAGTACCCTGTTGATAGACCAGTTTCTTCAGCTTCTTCAGTACCCTGATGGTAGACCATGTGCTTCAGTTCCATCAGTACCCTGGTGATGGACCATGTGCTTCAGCTCCTTCACAACCCAATTGATGGACCAGGTGCTTCAGCTCCTTCAGTACCCTAGTGATGGACAAGTTGCTTCAGCTCCGTCAGTACCCTAATGATGGACCAGGTGCTTTAGCTCCTTGAGTACTCTGGTAATGGACCAGGTGCTTCAGCTCCTTCAGGGAGGTGCAAATTTTTTAGGAGTGATAAGAAAGGAAAATTTAAAAATTATCTAAAAAATGTTTTCTTACAAGAAATAGTGCATAATTCTGGCAAATTTTTGATATAATCAGTGTGTTTCTATCATAATTTTTTTGTTCTTGCTGTTATCAAAAATATTTGATGTTATTTCGTGAGTTTTTTGTTTTTTTTTTTTTACTCGAGAAATTACGATTTTTATAATTGTTTCATTCTAAATTCACTACACTGACACTTCTCTGAGGGCTCCATTCAAGTGCAGGGAGTGATAACAGCTCAGTTGCCTGTGAGCTGTAAACAAGTGTTGAGGAGTATAACATACTGAAATGTGGGGTGCCCCGACCATAGAGTTTTACAGAAAACATAATAGTATAGGTAAAACTCAGGAATAAGTTATTATAGTTATTTTTATTTTTTTCGAAAAGTATTAAAAGGAGTGTCATGATTTTTGCACACGTTATTGAGTAATGATGGATCTACTACCATGAACAGGAGATTTGCGATATTTCTTACTGCTGTGTTTTTATAGTTTTTTTTTTCTCCCAAAAAAACCCTTGAAAAAGTAACATAAACTTCAACATTTATTATTATGCTATTTACTTACATTTTCGCTGAAACGACTTTCTTTCCAAGATTATCTAGACATTATTTTCCTTCTGATGTCAACTAGATCATTGTACGTCTTACCAATTTTGTTCATAAGGGAGAGCTTTAAGGACAACAGAATAGGGCACTATTTATTTTCTTTCTTATCTATCTTTTAGGGCAAAAAGTCACTACAAACATGATGTGTGGGCTTCAAAATGCTGCTTAAATCAGAGCAAAAATTTCATTGAAATTCTACAAAAAAAAAGGCAAATAATGATTTCGATCGCACCTTCTTTCTGTACAATGGTGATGAACCAGGTGCTTCAGTCTCTTCAGTAACCTAGTGATGGACTTCGGCTCCTTTAGTACCCTGGTGATGGACCAAGTGCTTCGGCTCCTTTAGTACCCTGGTGATGGACCAAGTGCTTCACGTCCTTCAGTACCCTGGTGATGGACCAGGTACTTCAGCTCCTTCAGTAATCTGGTAATGGACCTATTCCTTCAGGTCTTTCAGTACCCTGGTGATGGACCAAGAGCTTCAGCTCCTTCAGTACCCTGGTAATGGACCAGGTGCTTCAGCTCCTTCAGTACCCAGGTGATGGAACAGGTGCTTGAGCTCCTTCAATTCCGTGGTGATCGACCAGGTACTTCAGCTCCTTCAGAACCCTCATGATTGACCAGGTGCTTCAGCTCCTTCAGTGCCTTGGTGATGGACCAGGTGCCTCAGCTCCTTCAGAACCCTGGTGATGGACCAGGTGCATCAGCTCCTTCAGTACCCTGGTGATGATCAAGGTGCTTCAGCTTCTTCAGTACCCTGGTAATGGACCAGGTGCTTCAGCTCCTGCAGTACCTGTTGATGTACCAGGTGCTTCAGCTCCTTCAGAACCCTGGTGATGGACCAGGCGCATAAGCTTTTCAGTACCCTGGTGATAGACCATGTGCTTTAGCTCCTTTAGTACCGTGGTGATGGACCAGGTGTTTCAGCTCCTTCAGTACCCTGGTGATGGACCAGGTGCTTAAGCTCCTTCAGTACCCTAGTGATAGACCATGTGCTTTAGCTCCTTCAGCACCGTGGTGATGGACCAGGTACTTCAGTTCCTTCAGTACCGTGGTGATGAACCAGATGCTTCAGCTCCTTCAGAACCCTGGGGAGGGACCAGGTGCTTCAGCTCCTTCAGTACCCTGGTGATTTACCTGGTGTTTCTGCTCCTTCAGAACTCTGTTGATGGAGCAGGTGCTTCAGCTCCTACAGTACCCTGATGATGGACTAGGCGTTTTAGCTCCTTCTGTACCCTGGTAATGGACGAGGTGCTTCAGCTCCTTCATTGATGTGCGATTTTTTTAGGAGTGATAAGAAACAAAAATTAAAAAAATATGGAAAAAATATTTTCTTACCAAAAAATACTGCATAATTCTAGCAACGTGTTGATATAATCAGCTTGTTTCTATCATATTTCTAAGTATAATTTTTAAAAAATGTAATTTTTTTTGTTCTTGCTGTCATCAAAAATATTTGATGGCAGTTCGTGTTCGATTTTTATCTTTTTTTTACTCGAAAAATTACGATTTTTATGATTGTTTCATTCTAAATACACTACACTGAAACTTCTCTGAGGACTCTATTCAAATGCAGGGAGTGATAACAGCTCAGTTGCCTGTGAGTTTTCAACATGTGTTAAGGTGTATAACATACTGAAATGTGGCGTGGCGCGGCCTTAGAGTTTTACGGAAAACATAATAGTGTATGTAAATAAGTTATTGACGTTATTTTCCTTTTTTTCGAAAAGTATTAATAGGAGTGTCATGATTTTTTCACACATTACTGAGCAATAATGGTTCTACTACCATGCACGGGAGATTTGCGATATGTTTTACCGCTGTGTTTTTATTGTTTTTTTTCTCCCAAAAATGCCCTTAAAAAAGTAACAAAAACTTCAACATTTATTATTGAGCAATCTACTTACATTATTGCTCAAACGACTTTGGTGCCAAGATTACCTAGACCTTAGTTTCCTTCTGATGTCAACTAGATCATTGTATATCTTACCAATTTTGTTCATAAAGGAGAGTTTTAAGGCCTATAGAATAGGGTATCATTTTTTTTTCTATCTTTTATGGCAAAAAGTCACTACAAATACGGTGTGTTGGCTTCAAATATTGCTTAAATGACAGCAAAAATTTCATTGAAATTGGACAAAAAAAAAAATAATAATAATTTCGATCCCACCTCCCTTCAGTACCCTGGTGATGAACCTGGTGCTTCAGTGCCTTCAGTAGCCTAGTGATGGACCAGGTACTTCGGCTCCTTTAGTACTCTGGTGATGGACCAAGCGCTTCAGCTCCTTCAGTTCTCTGGTGATGGACTAGGCGCTTCAGCTCCTTCAGTTCTCTGGTGATGGACTAGGCGCTTCAGCTCCTTCAGTACTCTGGTAATGGACAAGGTGCTTTAGCTCCTTCAGTAACCAGGTGATGAAACATGTGCTTCAGTTCCTTTAATACCCTGGTGATGGACCAGGTGCTTCAGCTCCTTCAGTAGCCTAGTGATGGACCAGATGCTTCAGTTCCTTCGGTAACCTTGTGATGGAGCAGGTGCTTCAGCTCCTTCAGTACCCAGGTGATGGAACAGGTGCTTCAGTTCCTTTAGTACCCTGGTGATGGACCAGGTGTTTCAGTTTCTTCAGTACCTTGTTGATGGACCAGGTGTTTCAACCCCTTCAGTAACTTGGTGATGGACTAGGTGCTTCAGCTCCTTCAGCAACCTGGTGATGGACCAGGTGCTTCAGCTCCTTCAGTACGCTGGTGATGGAGCAGGTGATTCAGCTCCTTTAGTTCCCTGGTAATGGACCAGGTGCTTCAGCTCCTTCAGTACCATCTTTAATAATGTCCTGGTTATGAAAGCTTATTCCATGGGTGGAGTTTTTTGTGGGTTTGTTTGTTTTTGGGTTTGAGGGTTACCTGCCTAGCGTGAGCCGGTTGGCCAGCTGCAGTGTTCCTTCCTCCTTTCTTATGATCTTATGAGTGAGATGATTGGATTTAAGCGAGACTTACACATATCTTTATTTACTACAAGTATAATTACAAGGTATACATGCCTAGCTGACATCAATGTCATACTACTATATACTATATATACTACTATGAGTTAAAATGGGTTACCAGTGTTTATTCCCTGGATAGCATTGGAAATGGGCTGGGCAAATATTTTTGTTACTGAGTTTAGATTTCATAAGGACCTGCCCAGTATGGGCCAGTAGGCCTACTGCGGTGTTCCTCCTTTATTTATATTCTATGACCCTAATAAGCAGAGTGTTCCACTCATCGACAACTTGGTTTGAAAACCAGTACTTAGCAATCCTTTCTATATATAAATTTATCTATATCAAATCGGTTATTTTAAGTTCTTCCTTAATTCGGTATCCTCAGTACTTATATCGCATTTGTTTATGGCAATTTTCCAATTATACACCTGAGTGATATTTTCCCCTATTCACTTTTGCATATCTGTGTAAACATGTGTCAGTGTAAGTGTGTATGTATTACGAACACCTGGTGTGGAATGGCCAGTGCACCTTGTCGTAATGAGACCAATAGTGGAGCAATCGAAAGACAACGGCTGTATATGATTTGTATTTCCTTCACCAAATAAGCAAACTGGTATTTACAATATGTACACTATTTACATTATGTACAGTAATGTAAGAGCAAGTGAACAACATGGTGATCAAAGGAGGCAAAAAACAAGAGGAGGAGAAGGCACCGTCTAAGACCAGCAGCCCAGACAAGTCTGCCAACACTAGCGTCACAAAATGAACCACATTGCTTCACACCTTTAGCAGCTTGCCTGCCACTGATCGATGAACCAAGGTACTGATATAATGACGGAGCCCCTACTGATCATTAAACCCTTAGCACATGGTTAACTGTGTCGGGAGGCAGCCTATATGGGAGCGTGACATAAGCCGAATGAAGTGTAACACACTTTATTTGGCGTATGTCACAGTATATATGTATATGCATATGAATTATGTTTGAATACATATATCTGTGCATACTTGTGAATGTGTCAGACACTGCATCATTTTTGGATCTTGATACAGGGAAATCTTCCATGTTTACCTAACCTACAGGCATGACCTACTTACACTAGTGGATTTACCCATTGATGACTTCACCTCTTCCTGCTTCTACTCATCTGACTGCAGTACATAAGCCACTTTGATCATATGGTATACATTTCTCAAGATTGATTGACTGAACACATCGACTCTAGGCTGAGGGACTGATTACTTAAAACTCCTATTCACAATCTACCTTTCTTCTTTGTATTGGACTGAAGTGGGAGAGAATTTTTTTGGTCCAATTTCAATGAAATTTTTACTGTGATTTAAACAGCGTTTGAAACCTACACACTGTGTTTGTAGTGACTTTTTGCCTTAAAAGATAGATATAAAACAATAAATAGTGCCTTATTCTATAGGGCATAAAACTTTACCCTTTTTACAAAATTGGGAAGAAATACAATATTTTAGTTGACATCATATAAAAGATAAAGATTTAAATAATTCTGTGACTACCTGCGTTTCAGCGAATTGTCAGGAGACTGCATAATAAAAAATGTTGATTTTTTTTTTAAGGATTTTTTTGTGGACAAAAATCAGTAAAAACAACACGGTAAAAAATATCGTAAATCCCCGTTACCCCTGAGTAGAACCATCATTCCCCAATAATGTGTGCAAACATAATGACAATCCGTCAAGTAGTTTGTGTAAAACCAGTATCGAAAGGTCAATAACTTTTCCCTGAGTGAAAGAGAAAGAACGTCTTCTGCAAAACTCTACGGTCACGGCGCACCAAATATAAACTACTCCAAACTTAGCAGCAGCTTTGCAGGTGAAGGAGCAGCTCTCACCCCGAACACTAATATGTAGTCCACAGAGAAGATGCCATGTAGTGTATTTGGACTGGAACAATCATAAAAATCAATAAGTCAGGTCCACCTTGGAATATGAAGCGCCACTTTGGAATGAGCACCTGATAAAACATATAGAAAAGGTTGAGAATGTGTAAAAACTAGAGAAGCTAAACCTGATGACTTCAGAGGAGGGAAGAACCATGCATAACATGACTGTGATGTACAAAATACCGAGAAGAATTAACAATATGGGTCTCAATATGGGTGAGGGTCTCAGGTACGATGGCATAGCTGGAAGCTAAAATCCGAAATGAGTCATCAGGATCTCAGGTGCTTATTTAACCTTAGAATGGTCAGAAAGTGGAGCAACCTGTAGGTTACCTGTACGATACCTGTAGTCACTTTTGGAGGTCACCGCCTCTGTGGCCCGGTTCCTGATTAGGCCTCAGGGTTGCTAGTATGATCGATCACACTGTTCGTAAATGCCACCACAGCACAGCTGATAGGAAACTGAGTTGAGGAATTTGTAAACTCCCTTAAAGACAGTCCAAGGCTGTTCGTAATCCCTCTTATGCTTGCAGGAGGAGGACATTGAAGAGTTCCAGTTCCTTGCAGTGTACGCTCCCTTTCCTGCTTTTCACCGGAGGAATCTTGCACCATCTGCCAAGCCTTTTGTGTTCATATGTAGTGATTTCGGTGTGTGGATTTTGACCAATCCACCAGAATCTTCCACGTGTAGAACATCGTATGTCTTTCTCGTGTAAGGTCCAAGGGGTACATTTCAAGGGATTCCATCAGGTGTTTCCAGAAATTTAGCTTTGTGACTGCGTTTATACGAGTTGTGAAAGTTCTCTTTTAATTTTCCAGTTTTGCTATTTCCAGCCTAGAGAGAAGGAGTGACTTGAAGTATGTCGTCATTGGCTCGCCATCTCTTGGTTTTAGAGTTCTACTTATCCAACCTATAATTTTCCTTGTTGCAAGGGAAATTATAGGTTCGATAAGTAATTATAGGTTGGATAAGTAATTTTTATAGGTTTGGATAAGAAATTTTTGGATAAGTGATTTTTGATTGTCTTGTACTCCCATCTTGTTAGCAGCAGCAACAACAGTTGCAGCAGCAGTAGCAACAACAGCCAGCAGCATCAGACAGCATCAGCAAGCAGCAACTGACAGCATCAGCAGCTAACAGTAGCAGCCAGTAGCAACCGATAACATCAGCATCAAGCAGCATCAGCATCATGAGCAACCGATAGCATCATCATCATCATCATCAGCAGCAGCAATTGACAACATCATGAACCAGCAGCAGCAAAGGCAACAGCCAGAGATAGCAGCTGGCAGCTGACAGGAGTATCAGAAACCAGCAACAACAGCAGCTGCAGCAGTGGCAGCAAGTGAAGAAGCTAGCAGGATCAGCTGCTGCACCCGGCAACAGCAGCAACAATATTTCACAATTCTGGTTGTGTAACACAGCTTAGTTGAACTGGTCACGTTCTGACGCTGCAGATTATGGCGGAATTACTTCGTTTTTTTGGCATTAATGGAAGATTATTTTTTTCCTCTGGCACTAATGCAATGAATATTTTTACCTCTGGCATTTTTATAAGGTTTTCATGTATCCGTGGCATTAACGTCTGGATTACTGGTTCATCTGGCACAAATAAAAGGATTACCCGTTCATTTGGCAATATTGTAAAGATTACTGGTGAATCTAGCACTAATGTTGGCATTACCGGTTCTTTGGAAACATTAGCAAGAATTACTTGTATCTCTAGCTCTAATGTATGGATTGCTTGTTGGTTTAGTACCAATGTAACAATTACTGGTATTGCTTTCTATAATGAAATGATTGCTGGTACCTTTATTATTATCACACTGGCCGATTCCCACCAAGGCAGGGTGGCCCGAAAAAAGAAAAACTTTCACAATCATTCATTCCATCACTGTCTTGCCAGAAGGGTGCTTTACACTACAGTTTTTAAACTGCAACATTACCAACCCTCCTTCAGAGTGCAGGCACTGTACTTCCGATCTCCAGGACTCAAGTCCGGCCTGCCGGTTTCCCTGAACAACTTCATAAATGTTACTTTGCTCACACTCCAACAGCACGTCAAGTATTAAAAACCATTTGTCTCCATTTACTTCTATCAAACACGCTCAAGCGTGCCTGTTGGAAGTCCAACCCCTAGCACACAAAACCTCCTTTACCCCCTCCCTCCAACCTTTCCTAGGCCGACCCCTACCCCGCCTTCCTTCCAATACAGACTGATACACTCTTGAAGTCACTCTGTTTCGCTCCATTCTCTCTACATGTCCGAACCACCTCAACAACCCTTCCTCAGCCCTCTGGACAACAGTTCTGGTAATCCCACACCTCCTCCTAACTTCCAAACTACGAATTCTCTGCATTATATTTACACCACACATTGCCCTCAGACATGACATCTCCACTGCCTCCAGCATTATCCTCGCTGCAACATTCATCACCCATGCTTTACACCCATATAAGAGCGTTGGTAAAACTATACTCTCATACATTCCCCTCTTTGCCTCCAAGGACAAAGTTCTTTGTCTCCACAGACTCCTAAGTGCACCACTCACCCTTTTCCCCTCATCAATTCTATGATTCACCTCATCTTTCATAGACCCATCCGCTGACACGTCCACTCCCAAATATATGAATACATTCACCTCCTCCATACTCTCTCCCTCCAATCTGATATCCAATCTTTCATCACCTAATCTTTTTGTTATCCTCATAACCTTACTCTTTCCTGTATTCACTTTTAATTTTCTTCTTTTGCACACCCTACCAAATTCATCCACCAATCTCTGCAACTTCTCTTCAGAATCTCCCAAGAGCACAGTGTCATCAGCAAAGAGCAACTGTGACAACTCCCACTTTATGTGTGATTCTTTATCTTTTAACTCCACGCCTCTTGCCAAGACCCTCGCATTTACTTCTCCTACAACCCCATTTATAAATATATTAAACAACCACGGTGACATCACACATCCTTTTCTAAGGGCTACTTTTACTGGGAAATAATTTCCCTCTTTCCTACATACTCTAACTTGAGCCTCTCTACCCTCGTAAAAACTCTTCACTGTTTTCAGTAACCTACCTCCTACACCATAACCTGCAACATCTGCCACATTGCCCCCCTATCCACCCTGTCATACGCCTTTTCCAAATCCATAATGCCACAAAAATCTCTTTAGCCTTATCTAAATACTGTTCACTTACATGTTTCACTGTAAACACCTGGTCCACACACCCCCTACCTTTCCTAAAGCCTCCTTGTTCATCTGCTATCCTATTCTCCGTCTTACTCTTAATTCTTTCAATAATAACTCTACCATACACTTTACCAGGTATACTCAACAGACTTATTCCCCTATAATTTTTGCACTATCTTTTGTCCCCTTTGCCTTTATACAAAGGAACTATGCATGCTCTCTGCCAATCCCTAGGTACCTTACCCTCTTCTATGCATTTATTAAATAATTGCACCAACCACTCCAAAACTATATCCCCACCTGCTTTTAACATTTCTATCTTTATCCCATCAATCCCGGCTGCCTTACCCCTTTCATTTTATCTACTGCCTCACGAACTTTCCCCACACTCACAACTGGCTCTTCCTCACTCCTACAAGATGTTATTCCTCCTTGCCCTATACACGAAATCACAGCTTCCCTATCTTCATCAACATTTAACAATTCCTCAAAATATTCCCTCCATCTTCCCAATACCTCTAACTCTCCATTTAATAACTCTCCTCCCCTATTTTTAACTGACAAATCCATTTGTTCTCTAGGCTTCCTTAACTTGTTAATCTCACTCCAAAACTTTTTCTTATTTTCAACAAAATTTGTTGATAACATCTCACCCACTCTCTCATTTGCTCTCTTTTTACATTGCTTCACCACTCTCTTAACCTCTCTCTTTTTCTCTATATACTCTTCCCTCCTTGCATCACTTCTACTTTGTAAAAACTTCTCATATGCTAACTTTTTCTCCCTTACTACTCTCTTTACATCATCATTCCACCAATCGCTCCTCTTCCCTCCTGCACCCACTTTCCTGTAACCACAAACTTCTGCTGAACACTCTAACACTACATTTTTAAACCTACCCCATACCTCTTCGACCCCATTGCCTATGCTCTCATTAGCCCATCTATCCTCCAATAGCTGTTTATATCTTACCCTAACTGCCTCCTCTTTTAGTTTATAAACCTTCACCTCTCTCTTCCCTGATGCTTCTATTCTCCTTGTATCCCATCTACCTTTTACTCTCAGTGTAGCTACAACTAGAAAGTGATCTGATATATCTGTGGCCCCTCTATAAACATGTACATCCTGAAGTCTACTCAACAGTCTTTTATCTACCAATACATAATCCAACAAACTACTGTCATTTCGCCCTACATCATATCTTGTATACTTATTTATCCTCTTTTTCTTAAAATATGTATTACCTATAACTAAACCCCTTTCTATACAAAGTTCAATCAAAGGGCTCCCATTATCAATTACACCTGGCACCCCAAACTTACCTACCACACCTTCTCTAAAAGTTTCTCCTACTTTAGCATTCAGATCCCCTACCACAATTACTCTCTCACTTGGTTCAAAGGCTCCTATACATTCACTTAACATCTCCCAAAATCTCTCTCTCTCCTCTACATTCCTCTCTTCTCCAGGTGCATACACGTTTATTATGACCCACTTTTCGCATCCAACCTTTACTTTAATCCACATAATTCTTGAATTTACACATTCATATTCTCTTTTCTCCTTCCATAACTGATCCTTCAACATTACTGCTACCCCTTCCTTTGCTCTAACTCTCTCAGATACTCCAGATTTAATCCCATTTATTTCTCCCCACCGAAACTCCCCTACCCCCTTCAGCTTTGTTTCGCTTAGGGCCAGGACATCCAACTTCTTTTCATTCATAACATCAGCAATCATCTGTTTCTTGTCATCCGCACTACATCCACGCACATTCAAGGGTCCCAGTACCTATGGAACGAAATTAAGAAATACTTGTACCTCTCGAACAAATGTAAAGAATCCTGGTATTTCTGTCACCAATGTAAAGATTACTGGTGCCTTTTGCACCAATGTAAAATTGCTGGTGCCTGTGACACCGTTGTTAAGATACTTGTACATTTTTCACTAGTGTAGTAAATAGTTGTAACTCTGGTAAACATGTAAAAATTATTTTTATTTCCGGCACTGTGGTATGGATTAAGTTTAATTCCTCAACTAACGTCAGTGAATCAATAACCTTTTATTTTAAAGTAGATTTAAAATATTTTTTTTAAACTATTGATTTTTTTCAGAAGATTTGAACTGCTGTTGAGATCCACAAGAGTTTTGTTGGAATTTATATCATTGTTAGTTTCTCTAAGTAAATACATGAAAACGTGTAGAATTTTCTTGCTACAAGAAAAAGCACTGGAAAACGAGACTGACTTTCTTACTTACACAAATACCAGATGTGTGAGGATTCCTTGCTTCAACACAAACATATGAGGACATATGAGGATTCTTTCCTTCAACACAAAAACAAGAGCAATCTTGCTTTGACACAAACACAAAAGCATCCTTGCTTTGACACAAACACAAGAGCATCCTTGCTTTAACACAAACACAAGAGCATCCTTGCTTTGACACAAACGCAAGAGCATCCTTGCTTTGACACAAACGCAAGAGAATATGCAAGTGTTCTTTTCTCCAACACAAACACAAGAGAAGTTTCAAGTCTTCTTATATAAAACGTGACCCCTATAGGATGTCATCATGAATACATTCTGATTCGTATTCAAACTTCACCACTAATAATTGTGTGTAATAGCAAATTATGCCGTGTTCTCCATTATTCCTATCGCAGGCACTGAGGCACGGGGAGCCGGAGTTATACAATATGGGAATATCGTCCTCGGATCGCGAAGTGACAGAAATAGATCTACTTTGCTAATTGTCTAACCTGTCTCACTCACCATGACCTCAAATGATCTTTTGATAAAGTCTAGTTGTGAAATAGAAAGGCCCAGTCTTCACCAAGAATATAATCTTTAATCTTAGTAAGCTCTCTCCTGAGTGACAAACTTACCCAACTCATCGCTTTACCATATTTTCCGCGCCGAAAGCCACATAATCTTTCTTAGCTCTCAGGTATTGGTAAATTCACCCAGAGCCGCTATATTAATTTCCACGATGAGGCTTAGTACTTCACAAATTATTAAAATATTCACATCTTTGCTCAGCATTCGAGTTACTCAAGCAATATCATATCCATTAAAATACAGTGTTGATACACCAGTAACTGCTACACACAGTCAGTCTTCGATTCTCCGAGAGATTCACTTAGAATTTGTACGCTGAAATTGACGATGAAGTTGACTCATGCCTATTTCATCAAGTAACCTCAAAAAATAAGCATCGTCTATCAACGCTAATTCTAAAAGCATCATCTTCAATTTCAGTTACCAAGGACAAAACGTGTACAATATATTTCGATTTCAAATGCAAGAAATTTCGCATGACTGCCTAAGGCAGAGAATTACCTTATATTGCATTCTCGTCCTCGGAAAAACTCAATTCCAGACAAATATTGCAACTGGTGTTTTACCGTATCGGTTGAAGGCAGCGTAATATTAGATATAGTATACACACACACACACACACACACACACACACACACACACACACACACACACACACACACACACACACACACACACACACACACACACACACACACACACACACACACACACACACACACACACACACACACACACACACACACACACACACACACACACACACACACACACACACACACACACACACACACACACACACACATGAAAGACTAGAAATCTCAGAAAAGCATTCAGGAACTTGACTGAAGTATCCTTCAGGATCATATAAAGGATATACGTTAGGCCAATCATTGAGTATGCGGCCCCAGCTTAGAGCCCACCTGGTCAAGCACGTCAAGAAACACGGAACGATGGAAAGTTTTGTAGCCTGGCAACTTGCAGACCTGAGAGAGAGATGCAATATGAGAAGAGGTGGAAGGTATTAAATGTGGTGGAGAGGACAATAAGCGATACCGTGAGAAAAGGAGAATGAGGGATACGTTAACGACATAAGTTCTACGAAGGAGAGATATATCGGAGAGGGAGAAATAATTGTAATTAAGAGGAGAGGTATGAAGGGGGCACAGGTGGAGACTGATGACAAATATGAATTATAGGGATTTTAGGAAGTATCATTTCATATTTAAGTTGTTTATAAAAAAGTGGAAAGCAGTGACTGAGGCTGTGATGGAGGAAAACTCATTACACAGCTTTAAGAGTAGCTATGATTATGATCAACTGGCTAGAATTTGATGATGCCAATCAAGGTAGTCTAGGAGGCGGCGTCAGGAGCTGAGTTTCGACCTACGCAAACACAACTAGAAGCGTAAGCACACACACACACACACACACACACACACACACATACACTACAAAGTAAGGGCATGACTCACGAAATCGTAATGACACGATTGCAAACAAACCATACCTCGGGTGGGGTTAGAACCCGCGGTCAGAGAGTCATAAAATTCCGGATCGACGCGCTAGCCACTGTTTTAGCTAGCTACAACAAGATTCATTCAACTAGGTATATTTATACACCATTGGAAGGTTAGCATAGGCACCACTGTGATCACAGATACAAGTTTTTGCAGACGAATCTTCCGCCAGCGTGGCCGTGACGAACTCTAGCTCAAGTTCCCTCAAAGCCGTCATCATGACTCACGAAATCGTAATGACAGAGGCTAACGCGTCGGTCTGGAGTTTTATGACTTTCTGACCGCGGGTTCTATCCCCACCTGAGTTATGGTTTACAAAGGGCAAGGTAAAAGTTGAAGAAGATTCTTTAGGAAACGAATGGGAGGGTGGAAAGAACATAGAAAATTAACAAGAAAGGAGAATGAACAGAAAAATATTATGAAGAAGGGAAAAAGGCTTAGCGAATATGCTCAAGAAAGATCAAAAGGACCTCGAGAAGAATGAGAAAATATGGCGACTATCGGCATAAACATGGCAATCTGAAGGAAAAGACCTTACGGCGAATAAACATAAAGGCCAATGACTACTTTCCTGAAGGATTTGAGAAGGTTGATGATAATTTACAGAAAAGAAATGGGAGGAGGAGGAAGAGATTATATAGATAATTTAGTACCTATAAGGAGAGAAATTAGAGTAATTTTCGGAAGTATTATCGAACAAATTACGCCAGATCGAACTGATCGTTTGGGAGGAAAAGTAACCTGTCACTTTGAATGTAGTGACCTGTCACTTTGAATGTAGTGACCTGTCACTTTGAATGTAGTGACCTGTCACTTTGAATGTAGTGACCTGTCACTTTGAATGTAGTGACCTGTCACTTTGAATGTAGTGACCTGTCACTTTGAATGTAGTGACCTGTCACTTTGAATGTAGTGACCTGTCACTTTGAATGTAGTGACCTGTCACTTTGAATGTAGTGACCTGTCACTTTGAATGTAGTGACCTGTCACTTTGAATGTAGTGACCTGTCACTTTGAATGTAGTGACCTGTCACTTTTAATGTAGTGACCTGTCACTTTTAATGTAGTGACCTGTCACTTTGAATGTAGTGACCTGTCACTTTGAATGTAGTGACCTGTCACTTTTAATGTAGTGACCTGTCACTTTGAATGTAGTGACCTGTCACTTTGAATGTAGTAACCTATCACTTTGAATGTAGTGACCTGTCACTTTGAATGTAGTAACCTGTCACTTTGAATGTAGTGACCTGTCACTTTGAATGTAGTGACCTGTCACTTTGAATGTAGTGACCTGTCACTTTGAATGTAGTGACCTGTCACTTTGAATGTAGTGACCTGTCACTCTGAATGTAGTGACCTGTCACTTTGAATGTAGTGACCTGTCACTTTGAATGTAGTAACCTGTCACTTTGAATGTAGTGACCTGTCACTTTGAATGTAGTAACCTATCACTTTGAATGTAGTGACCTGTCACTTTGAATGTAGTAACCTGTCACTTTGAATGTAGTGACCTGTCACTTTGAATGTAGTGACCTGTCACTTTGAATGTAGTGACCTGTCACTTTGAATGTAGTGACCTGTCACTTTGAATGTAGTAACCTGTCACTTTGAATGTAGTGACCTGTCACTTTGAATGTAGTTACCTGTTATTTTGAATGTAGTGACCTGTCACTTTGAATGTAGTAACCTGTCACTTTGAATGTAGTGACCTGTCACTTTGAATGTAGTGACCTGTCACTTTGAATGTAGTGACCTGTCACTTTGAATGTAGTGACCTGTCACCTTGAATGTAGTGACCTGTCACTTTGAATGTAGTGACCTGTCACCTTGAATGTAGTGACCTGTCACTTTGAATGTAGTGACCTGTCACTTTGAATGTAGTGCCCTGTCACTTTGAATGTAGTGACCTGTCACTTTGAATGTAGTAACTTGTCACTTTGAATATAGTAACCTGTCACTTTGAATGTAGTGACCTGTCACCTTGAATGTAGTGACCTGTCACTTTGAATGTAGTAACCTGTCACTTTGAATGTAGTGACCTGTCACTTTGAATGTAGTGACCTGTCACTTTGAATGTAGTGACCTGTCACTTTGAATGTAGTGACCTGTCACTTTGAATGTAGTTACCTGTCATTTTGAATGTAGTGACCTGTCACTTTGAATGTAGTAACCTGTCACTTTGAATGTAGTGACCTGTCACTTTGAATGTAGTGACCTGTCACTTTGAATGTAGTGACCTGTCACTTTGAATGTAGTGACCTGTCACCTTGAATGTAGTGACCTGTCACTTTGAATGTAGTGACCTGTCACCTTGAATGTAGTGACATGTCACTTTGAATGTAGTGACCTGTCACTTTGAATGTAGTGACCTGTCACTTTGAATGTAGTGACCTGTCACTTTGAATGTAGTAACTTGTCACTTTGAATATAGTAACCTGTCACTTTGAATGTAGTAACCTGTCACTTACAATGTAGTAACCTGTGACTTTGAATGTAGTAACTTGTCACTTTGTACAATATGCAAAACAGCCACAGGGGGGAGTTGAATGAGAACTCTAGGCCTTACATGTGGCAATAGTGTTGATTGCAACACGAAAGGCCTAGAGACACCTTTCAACTCCCCTTGTAGTTGTTTTTTATTTTTATCGCTCGTCCGTGATTTTTGTAGCTTAGAATGGGTTAGCACAGAATGGAAACAGAGAGTTGACAGATGAGCTTGCAAAGCATCGTCAGATGCTGGAAGGCAAAGGAGTGAAGATGGTAGAGATGTGTATAAGTGGAAGATGGGTATATTGACATTAAGAGGGACGTTAAAAAGGGGATAAGAAAAGCTAAACGGGGATATGAAATTAAAGTTGCTAGGGATTCGAAAGCTAACCCAAAAAGTTTTTTCCAGGTGTATAGAACAAAAGTTAGAGATAAGATAGGTCCCCTTAAAAATAACTGTGGGCATCTTACTGACAAAGAGAATGAAATGTGCTCGATTTTAAATAATTATTTTCTCTCGGTTTTTACACAGGAAGACGCTAACAATATCACAGTAAAATAAGTCGCCGGGTCCTGATAAGATTTTTTCAAGGGTTCTTAAGAAATGCAAAATGGAACTCTGTGAACCATTAACTAATATTTTTACTTTATCTCTTCAAACAGGTGTAGTGTCTGATATGTGGAAGATGGCTAATGTAATTCCTATTTTTAAAGCAGAGGACAAGTCGTTACCGTCAAATTACCGCCCAATAAGCCTGACCTCAATTGTAGGCAAATTACTAAAGTCAATTATGGCTGAGATTATAAGAAGCCATCTCGATAAGCATAGCTTGATTAATGATACTCAGCATGGATTCACGAGAGGCCGTTCTTGTCTAACTATTTTTTTAACCTTCTTCAGTAAAGCTTTTGAGGCTGTTGACCACGATAAAGAATTTGATATTATTTACTTAGATTTTAGTAAGGCTTTTGATAGAGTTCCGCACCATAGACTGTTAAAGAAAGTGGCAGCTCATGGCACTGGGGGAAAAGTGCTCTCGTGGATCGAGTCATGACTCACAGACAGGAAGCAGAGTGTCCATAAATGGAGTTAAATCCGAGTGGGGATCTGTAACAAGTGGTGTTCTACAAGGATTAGTCTTGAGCCCGTTGTTGTTTATAATATATATCAATGATCTTGATGAGGGAATTACCAGTGAAATGAGCAAATTCGCCGATGACACAAAGATAGGTACGATAATTGATTCAAACGTAGATATCAGGGAACTTCAGGAGGATTTTGACAATACCTGGTCAGAAAAGTGGAAGATGCAGTTCAATGTAGATAGATGCAAGGTTCTGAAGCTCGGGAGTGTCCATAACCCTAGCACTTATAAGTTAAATAATGTAGAACTTAGCCATACAGATCTATTCTGCTCTATTAACTGATTTTATTGTGTTTTCTAATTTTATCTCTTCAGTTTTCCATAGAAGACTGGCTGACTATTGTTCTTATTTAACATTATATTTTTTCCGTCTCAGTGGAATATTTCGTTGACATCGACTGGAAGGTTATCAGTGTCCTCAGTGGGCGCCTCTCTCATACACTTGAAACTTTCATGTACGTAACAACGGACGTGTAACCTATATACGACATCTGGTTTGACTCTGCTGACTATTGCTCCTCAAGTCCGATTTTATGTTGCATAAAATTCTTCTGTCTACTTATCAAGTAATTGCTTCTTATGCGTTTTGTGTTCCATTATGAACAATGGTCATAATAATTAAGCTTCTATAAAGTCTGCATAAATTACCGAAGCAGTTTGTATGTGTTCTAGTGAATTTAAAACTATGAAGTAGAGTTAGAGCTCTAAACCCATGTTACCCTTAGTTGTGTAAACACTATTGTGATCCCACGTGTTTGGGAAGCCTGCTTATCAGCGCTCTTTTACAGATTTTGATAACGTGATATGTCAGTGATATAGTTCCCTACATAACAATAGGCTTGCAGACATTCTTTATGGAGTTGGGTTTATATCAGTGTCAGACTATATCTTTATAGTTTATTGAATGCATTAGATAATAAGTTTGTAACTTTTTATATAAAAATAAAGTTCGATTATCTTAACTTGGAGCAGAGTGCAGAGTATGGTGTTACCTGATTATTTCAATTCATATTGGATTCGTTTATATCACACAGGATGGCAGAGTCTAGTGTTACATGTACATCATGTCTGTTGAATAGCATAAGGAATCCAACGTAAGCATGCAGGGAGTTGTCACAGCAGAAGTAATGAATGGTTTTGAAAACCGACAAGTTGAAGAATTGAGACACTTATGCAACACATGGGAATCTTTATTGAAGAAACGTTTCGCCACACAGTGGCTTCATCAGTCCAATACAAAGTAGAAATGGATAAGGAGAGTAGAAGTATGAGGTAATCAGTCCCTCAACCTGGATTCGATGTGTTCACTGTGATCCCGCCTCCTCCTGCTTCAACTCATCTCACCGCAGTATATAAGCCACCTCTCTGGCCCTATGCTGCACTTACTACAAGAGTGATGGACTGAACACATCGAATCCAGGTTGAGGGACTGATTACCTCATACTTCTACTCTCCTTATCCATTTCTACTTTGTATTGGACTGATGAAGCCACTGTGTGGCGAAACGTTTCTTCAATAAAGATTCCCATGTGTTGCATAAGTGTCTCAATTCTACAGCAGAAGTAGGTGAGTAGTGGCAGCAGCCATTACTGGGTAGTGACAGCCGCTTCCTACATCAACCAGTTGATGTAGGTAGTGGTAATATCTGGATGTGGTGTGGGTAGCTGGTTGCATCTGACTTACATTGTAGGTGGGCAAAAGCAGCAGCAGCAGGAGATGGTGTGGGTAGTGATGGTCATAAGTGCTCTTGGTAGTGACAAAAGCAAGTAATGATGGAAGTGGCATAAAGAGGCTGTGTGGGTAGAGGAAGCAGCAACAGCAATTGATGTGGACAGTGACAACAGCAGGTTGTGCAGATAGTAGAAGCAGCAACAGCAGTTGATGTGGACAATGACAGCAGCAGGTTGTGTGGGTAGTGGAAGCAGCAACGGCAGTTGATGTGGACAATGACAGCAGCAGGTTGTGTGGGTAGAGGAAGCAGCAACAGCAGTTGATGTGGACAGTGACAGCAGCAGGTTGTGTGGGTAGTGGAAGTAGCAACAGCAGTTGATGTGGACAATGACAGCAGCAGGTTGTGTGGGTAGTGGAAGCAGCAACAGCAGTTGATGTGGACAGTGACAGCAGTAGGTGGTGTGGGTAGCGGTTATGTCACTGTGTTAGACTATGTGAGCATCCTGTGTACAATAAACAGTGGACGTAATTGGCTCCTCGGACGGCTCTGAGTGTGTAAATACACGCTTGATTGCCAGCCTGGTCCACCAAGAGACAAGGCCGCTGGGAGACAGGCGAACTAACATTGCCTAGTGTGTTGATGCAGGGTAAGTTATTCAGTAGGTTTTAAAGGGTAATTTAAAAAAAAAAATTGAAATATCGTCGCTCTCAGAAGGAAACGCAAAAGATGGACGTGGGATGCAGTTATAATGTATATATCAGCATTATTAAACTACATCATTTTATACGCAACAATGCACATATATACATTTTAATCTACACAAAAGCATTGTTTATGGATGAAAATATAGTTAACGTCTTAAAAAAGACTAAAAAAGAATATGTCAGTCATCTGTTAAATACGCATTTTGTTTTCACATATATATTTTACACAGGAATTGTTGTTGTAATGGGTTCACCTTTATTATCATCCTAGTCATTCTTGTTATTATCTGCCATGATGCCCGTCCACCTGATAATGAACAATAAACTATGCATGTTATGATGGTACATTTTTACACTGTTTAAAGATTGTATACATTTGCAGTTATTGAATTTAAGGGTTATTTGAAATCAAAATATATAAATATTGTACTTTCTGTAAAGAAAGAAAATAGCAATACATTGGCCTTTTTTGATAAAATATTGGGTAACTAGCGCGCGAACTTGTGTGTGTACTCACCTAGTTG
>NC_091345.1:1597975-1602975 GCF_038502225.1 Cherax quadricarinatus | reverse complement strand
TTGTGTCATGATCACCTCCTCTCTTGCGCTGATACTGTAGTCTTCTTACACGCTAATCTCTTGTGTCGATGTCGTCTTCTTACACGTTAATCTGTTGTCTTGATGCTGTCGCCGTGTCGTGATCAACTCCTCTCTCGTGTTGATGCTGTCTTCTTACATGCTCCTCTCCTTTGTTGATGTTGTCGTCGTCTCGTGACCATCTCCTCTCATGCGCTGATGCTGTTGTTTTATCATTATCGTTCTATCTCTTTGAGATAATAACACTGCAGGCTAACAAAAACACAGTAATGATAATATCAAAGGCTTTTATGGAAGAGGGAGAAACATATTATTCCCAATACAATTTTGCATGAAATAAATGAGTATATATATATATATATATATATATATATATATATATATATATATATATATATATATATATATATATATATATATATATATATATATATGCAGGACAAGCCACAGGGGGGGGAATCTTTAGCTCAAGTACTTTCACACTTCTTAGTACGTCATCAGGAGTTGTGCAATGTTACAAGAGAGCAACCAAAGCAGGGAGAGAGGTAGCGTAGGTATCACCGGCAATCGAAAATTTGTGTATGCATTAATTTTGCAAAAAGTCATTCTGAGCCTAACGAAAGAAATATATTTCATTGTGTTTGATTATTATTAAATTATTGTAAATCTTATCTAAAATATATGTACTTAGATTAGAAATTGCGTTTGTTATAATAAAGTTAGGAAAGTTTTTTAAGGTTCTTTTGGTTCGAAATTAATAATAAATATATATCATTAAGTGTATAAGAGAAAATTTTAGAAAGAGCTTAATTTTAAATGATATCTAGCTAACTGACCAGGTTTAACCTACTCGGCACTACATATATGTGTATATACGTATATATACATATATGTATATATATTTCAACTAACAGGTTGTATCCCACCGACTTTTTTCTTTTTAAATTTAATAATTTATACAGGAGATGGACTTACTAGCCCCTTGCTCCCTGTATTTTAGTCGCCTCTTGCGACACGCATGGCTCTCGGAGGAAGAATTCTGTTCCACTTCCCCATGGAGATAAGAGGAAACAATAAAGAATGAGAACTATTAAGAAACTTAAAGACAACCCAGATGGGTGTGTAAATATTTATGCCTGAACATGAATATGTAGTGTGACCTAAGTGTAAGTAAAAGTAGCAAGATATACCTGGTATCCCGCATGTTTTTGAGACAGAAAAAAGAAACCAGCAATCCTACCATCATGTAAAACAATTACATGTTTCTTTTTTACACTCACCTGGCACTATCACAGGACGGTAGTACCTCCCTGGGTGGTTGCTGTCTACTACCCTACTACCACAGTACGGTAATACCTCCCTGGGTGGTTGCTGTCTACCATCCTACTACCACAGGACGGTAATACCTCCCTGGGCGGTTGCTGTCTACCAGCCTACTACCACAGGACGGTAATACCTCCCTGGGTGGTTGCTGTCTACCAACCTACTACCTAGAATGACAGAAAACGGAAGATTCAATTGGAATTCAGTTATTACATCTGTCAGTAGTCATGTACCCATGTATACTACCATGTATCAGAATGTTTACCCATTATAGCGGTTAGACTGCCATGATTAAACCCCAAGGATACATCACCCTACTGACTAGATTGCATCAGTTCATTATGGGAAGTGACAGTGCACTATCTAACTCTTTCTAATATTTGTTCTTGACATTGAAGATGAAAAACTCGCTTTTTTAGAGAATTTTAAAATTTTATATATATAGACGTTACTATTTAGGTAACTTTCACAGCTACATTTTTCATTTTCTTCTTTAAATTTTTATTAATAACTCGGAAACGCCTTATTCGATCGACTTCAAATTTTCAACACAGGTATCCTGTATCTAGGGTAAGATTCACAGGGATATTTGCATACCTGGGTGTCTTGTGGATGTTACACAAGTCAGTTCCAGATTTTGTTTTCTTGCGGCAACTGGGGAAAACTCCTCTGAACGCCTTTAAAATCTCAACACTAATGTAACCTCGTCAGAAGAAGAATTATATTATTAATGGAGTGTGTAGTTGCTCTTTTGAGGCTTAAAATCGTGAAATCACAGAGTATTATTTTATTTCGTTATTTTGCCTTGATGCTGGTGAGGGCTCTTGATACAAGGAACTGGACATATCCTCCTCTTGCTTGGGTTGAATGTGATTGATTCTTATTCTACAGGCGATGTATGATCCTTACTGATTTAGCGCTTTTCCCTGCTTAAACTGCAACAATTGTGAACAGCATCAGTCTTTAATGGCTGTTTCTTGTTATAAAAAGCATGAAAAAAATCTTGATTTTTGGCTGTGTATGCGAAGATTTTGTTGGATTCTGATCAGTAACTTGAGAATGCTTCTGCCGGTTGGCTTTCAACTTTTTGTGTTGATGCATTTTTCTCAAAGAAAGCTTCGCCTTGAGTTTTAGTTATGTAAATTTTCATGTGACAGGTTTGATAGTTATATTGGTTTCTGTGATATAACTGGAGAATGTCTCTTACGGTCAGTTATAAATCCCAATGTTCGATTATATTAGGATATTCTTAGGTTAAATTTACGTAATCTTTATTAATGTACACGTAACCAGTGTGTGTCCTGAAGACCCATATAAAAATAATTGTACGTTATGTACCAAGAGTTTTAATAAAATTTACTTAAGTACTTACACGAATACTTACCTGTTCAACTTTAACTTCTGGTAAATCTTATCTACAGAAAAGTTCGATTTATTTTGGCCTGTGAAATACTGATATTCATACGATAATTTCTAAGTGCCTCATTTATTTTTCTTCAGCCTTCGGCGCTGATAAGTCGGTATTGCAAATTCTAAGCAACTTCAACGATATTTATAAATTAGACACATGTGTAACAACTTGTCGGTTCTCTGAGCCATTTATCTACACAACTAGAGAGTTAAAGTGTTGATGCATTTTAGGATATCGGTCCCTCTGAGATAATAAATGTATATTCCATTTCAGTTTTGCTTCTAACTGATATTTTTTAGTAAAAGATTTGAATTAGTTTAGAGCTGTGAAGGTCCTAATTTGTCAATCTTATTGAAGATACTCGTACTGGCATATACTCTATCAGTGCACTATCTTGAAAATCGCAAATCTGATTCGCTTCAAATCTTCAATTCTAATACTCTGCATTGCAGACCTATAACGCACATTGCACTAATATTTTCGCATGCATTGACGTACAGGAACCTGGAGTTACGTACAGGGACCTGGAGTTACGTACAGGGACCTGGGGTTACGTACAGGGGAATGGGGTTATGCAGTACTGGGATATCTTTCTTGGATCACCCACTGACCGAAATGCATCTAGTTTTCTTGACAGTTAGTGTAATTAGGAATATTATGAAAAACAATAACGTCTGAACATTTATTTGAACAATTAAACACAATTATTATAAAAAAAACAAGTTAGGACCGCAAGTGTTATTATATGTGGTGATATCTGGATGGTGCACAAAGTGGTGTCTGTGGTGCTAGTACAGGTACTTGGTATTGCAATAACGGCAGATTCTGGAGCAAAAATATATGCATCACTTAGGTTATTTTCTTAAAGAAATTTGCTACCTTCTTGGCCACAGTTTTTTCAATCTTAATCAATGGACTGACACTGCCCCTCCCCTGTGGGCGAAACTTTTTTTTACTAAAACATTCAAGTAATGCATGTGTGTCTTTATTTACCAGTGTCCGTGGTGATCTCTGCACCCTGTCCGTGCTCGTAGTGACAAGGTGTTAGTATGTTTTATTAACCTTACATGGTGAACAGATCTGATCTAGTGCTGAATTGTTAAGGAAAATAATTCAGTGAGGAAAGGAGAGTAGAGAGGTAAAATGTGGTCTTAGTGAACGCATCTTGGTGAGTCAGACACAACAGCTTTCTAGAGCTGTTATTACGAAATGCGGCTGAAGGCAAAGCTTACATTCACTTGGCCATTTATTCGCTGCATTTAACTACATTTAATGGAGTGTTACTTGGAATTGGTTGTACAACAGACAAATAAAAACAAAGCCAAAATAAGATGTATAACAAAACAGCTCTATATCATCAATATGTAAGAAAAAAATAAAAATAAATAATAGGATTATACAAAGGAACAGATCTTGTGGCCTTTCTGCATGACCTCCGCTTCAAGTCCTACAGGGAAGCGTATAAATACAATATTTACAGAGGCTATTCCCAGGCCGGCATTTCAAGCTCCCGGTGAATGTCATGGCCAGATGAGCAATGGTCGGACACAAGTAGCACATGCTATAGAATGAATAAGAGAGGACCTACGTAGCTGTATTGGAAGCTCACTTAGCTCACACACTGAGGTCCGTGGCTCGATCCCCGGTACCGGTGTTTCCTTAAGACACCTGCTGTCCTTGTTCATCTATCAGTAAAATAGGTATACCTGGGTGTTGGTCGACTGGTGTGGGTCTTATTCTGGGGAACAAAATTGACCTAATTTGCCCGAAATGCGTAACAAGGAGTTTTCATGTACTTTTAGAAATAAAGATTACTCTTATTGTTATTATTAATGGTTTTCAATTTGTACATGAATTACTTGTCAAGGAAAAAAAATCAGTATCACTAAGTTGCAGCAGCCAAAGCAGAAATCTACAAAATTATTTTATTACTAAAATTATTCTTAATACTGAATACAGAGTAAGCACAATACCGAAAATATTACGAAAAATGGGAGTTTCATAATGTGCTGCAGTGCTGATTTTGTAACGAAAACTGTATATATATATATATATATATATATATATATATATATATATATATATATATATATATATATATATATATATATATATATATATATATATATATATATATATATATATATATATATATGGTATTGGTCAATAACAACGTAACAACACTGCGGCTAGGCAAGGACTCGAACCCATGATGTTTAGGCCCGCCTCATGGTAAACGAAAATCACA